>NC_056731.1:671260608-671435608 GCF_019279795.1 Protopterus annectens
AGGAAACTCATGTTAGGGGGCACACTTTCTGATATCTTGGCCTAGTTGAGTAATGTGCTATTGAATATAATACAAGATGCAACAAATGACACTAAAGAGGCATGTTAAGTTACATTCTGGGTTCTTAAAATGGTCCAGTAGTGTGCTACTGAAAATATACTTGACATGGAATAGCACCAAGGAATGACATGCATTATTATAAAGTATAAAAATATAGATTTTTACATATATAAAAGTTACTATTGAAATGATATAAAATAATTTAAGTGACATTCACACCTTTACAAGTTAAACCTGGATCACACATAACCTTCATTCTTTTAATGCAGGTTTACATTTATTTATTTATTTATTCCAGTTGGTGTCCGGGGAGGTCCACTGTGCTCAAGAGCCCGTTTTCAGTGGAGGCCCGGGGAGAAAAGCTCCACAGTACAATGTTACATCACAATGAAAATACAAATAAAAAATACAAAAACTTAAAATACAAAGAAAAAAAAATATTTGTTTTACAGTCAAAAATAGGTGGAATTCCTCAGACAGCTGGTAAAAGCATTCAGTGCTGAAGTCATTCATAGTTAAGCAACTAGGATGTTAAAAGAGTATTGTCCTGGAGGATGAAAGGCATTAAGCATAAGGTTGGAAGCAAATATATTAAGTACATTAACAATGTAGGATGAAGGGGGAAATTAGTAAGGTATGAAGTTTAGCCGGGAGAGAAGGACAATGAGAGCTTGGGAGGTAAAGAATGAAGAGTGCAGTTACATTTTCTTTGAGTCTGTAGGTAGCAATAGAGTTGTGTTTTGAAGGAGTGTAGGTTGTCACATGTCCTCAGAGTAGAGGGCAGGGCGCTCCATTTTTTTAGCTAGGGAAAAAGAGAGTAGAAGTTGACCAGCTGGGCACTTGGGTTTGTGGATGGAAATAAGGTTTTGGTGAGAAGATCTAAGGTGTCTGGGGGGGGGGGGTATATGGTTGAAGAATATTGGATAGTGCGGGGCAGCTGGTTGGCTGGAATATTAGTTTGTGGGCAGAGACAATTTGGAGGTAGTCTACTTGATTAGGGAGATCAAGCCAATTTAAAGTTTGTAAGGAGGTGCAGTGATGAGAGAGGGAATTTGCCTTGGTGGCAAATTTGGAGATTTTATTGTAGCATACTTCCAGTTTAGAGGTTAGGGTGGAAGATAGATTAGTAAGCAGAGGAGCACCACATAGAAGAGATAGGAGGAGATATGTAGTGGCCAAAGTCTGTCTAGTAGAGGGGGAGAGGAATTGATTGTTTCTGTACAGTAGGCTGAGTTTTATGTGGGTTTTCTTGATGTTAAGTTGGATGTGGGTATTTAATTTTAAGTGTTCATCAATGGTGACCCCTAGGAGTTTGGCGGAGGGAACAATGTCAATGATGGAGTTGTTTAGGCGAGCAATATTAAATGAGTTTTTTTCAGTGGGGGTGGAATTAGGGTGAGTAAATAGAAGAATCTTAGTTTTGTAAGCATTAAATGAGAGGTGGTTTTGGTGCGTCCATTTTTCAGTGGTTGAGAAGGCGGTTTGAGTTAGAGACTTAAGATCTGTAAGGTTGGAGGCATAGCAGATCAGAGTTGAGTTGTCTGCGTATTGGACAATTCTGGTATTGGGAATGGCTTTGTGGAAATCGTTAATGAAGATGTTAAATAGCAGAGGGCCAAGTTTGGACCCTTGGAGATGTCCTGTGGGGGTGGGAAGGAAGCTGGAGGAGGCTTGGCCCCATTTCACGGCTTGGGACCTGTCTGAAAGGTAGCTGGATAACCAGGATAGAGGTTTGGGGAGATGTTGAGGTTTGATAGATGATTTAGTAGATGAGAGTGGGAGTTGGTATCGAATGCTTTAGATAAGTCTAATAGAACAGATGAAACTAAGTTGCCAGAGTCTCGAGCTGAATTGACAGAGTATAAAAAGGAGAGAAGGGCTGTGTTGGTATTATGTCCAGGGCGGAAGCCGTGTTGGGTAGGAGAGAGCAGCTGGTGTTCAGTTAGGAATGGCATGAGCTGCAGGTGAATGCATTTTTCGAGATATGCTATGTCTCCTTTAAATAATGACAGTCTGCTTAATATTAAACATCTCATACAAATATTGCTTGCTGATTCATTAAATGTTATTCCTTGAGTGCAATGGATTTTTAGTGGTTGGGATGCTTTCAGATGTTTTTGTTGGGGTTTTAGTGGTTTGGAGGGGTTTGAGGGATTGGTGT
Organism: Protopterus annectens; assembly: GCF_019279795.1. NCBI lineage: Eukaryota > Metazoa > Chordata > Ceratodontiformes > Protopteridae > Protopterus > Protopterus annectens. The sequence goes on from NC_056731.1 coordinate 671,262,830, forward strand.
GTGGTGCGCAGGTGGTTTGCATTCACTTGTAGACATTTTTGTCTGAATTGCAACTGATGGATTGTTCATTTTCAAGCACGTATCATGAAAACTAGTTTGAAACAACTTAGAGTCATGCACTTTTGTGATACTGCAGGAGTTCTGAAAATTCCAAGAACTGTTCAGGTTACTTCTTCCTGTCTAAAGGTAAATAGTCATAATAATGTGGATCATATGCCAAAGAATACAAGTTAGATAATAAGCAAAAGGCAGTGAAGTGCGTTCTAAACCATTGTCAGTTACTACATAGTTCTGAATGCTTACTACTGATAATACACTTGGCATGCAGTAACACCCAGGAAAATTATACTATGCTATAAAGAAAGTATAAAAAAATATAGTTTCTTACATATATAAATATTACTGTTGGAATGTTATCAAATAGAGTATCATTCACACTTTTACAAGTTAAACCTGGATCACACATAACTGTCAGTCTTTTAATGCAAACATATGTGCTATGTCTCCTTTAATAAAAACGACAGTCTGCTTTATATTAAACATATCATAAAAATAGTGCTTGCTGAAACATTAAATGTCTTTTCTTTAAATACAGTAGCTTTTTAGTGGTTAACTTATGTTGAAAAAGTTTTTTAGTGTTTTTTTTTTTAGTGGCTTGGAAGGGCTTGAGGAATTGATGTATAAAGTAGAGGTAAGTTGGATTCACTCATGAATGTTTTTGTGAGAACTGGAGCTCATAAACTGAGCATTTTCAAGAACTTGTCATGAGGACCATGAAGCAACTTAATTAAAATCATGAGCACTTTTGTGATGCTGTAGGAGATCTAAAATTCTGAGAACTGTCCAGGTAACTTCTTCCTGTCTGAAGGTAAATAATCATAATATGCTGAATCATATGCTAAGATGTCAATAAATACAAGATAGAATACAGTGAACTGCATTCTAAACCATTGTCAGTTAGTTCTGAATGCTTGATACTGATAGTATATTTTTATTTATTTATTTTACATTTGTTGACCGAGATAGTCTGACTGGATACATGTCCATTTTCAGCGGAGGCCTGGGGAGAAAAGCTCCAAAGGTATACATATATAATCATTACAATAGGAGTAATCATAACACAAACACAAATATAACACATTTTACAGTCTAGTTAAATTTATGGAAATATACCATTTATTCCAGTACATTTAAATTTGTACAGTCTAACAATCTTCTAAACTGGCTTAACAAAGATATTTGAGTAGCACTTACAGACATAGGATAGATTCACCAGTATGCATAAAGATTTAGTCAGTTTTGGAGCAGGGACATATCCATTGAGACATGAAATACTCCTTGAGAGCTATTTTGAATTGAGATAGGGTGGTATCCAGGGTAATGTTAGCAGGAAGGGAATTCCAAATTTTGCCAGCAGAGTTGGTGAACAGGGAGTCACCAGCTGAGTTGTTGGATTTGATGGTTTGCAGTAATAGTCTGTTAGATGACTGTAGTAATCTGTAGTTGGAGTGAGGGTAGATGATGTTTTTCAGGGCAGATGTATTATCTGGTTGGTTAAGTGCTTTATGAGCAACAATGAGTTGATTAAACTGAACCTGCCTGGGTAGCTCTAGCCATATGAGATAATTTAGATTTTTGCAGTGATGGGTTCTATAGGGAAGACCAGTTGAAAATCTAGCTATGTTATTATAGCAGCTTGAGAGTTTAGTAAGATCAGATTTATTTATGTTGGCCAGTAAAGGGGAAGCATAGTAGAGTGTAGAGAGCAGATGGGAGTGGACAATGGAGGTCCTAGCATATAAGGTAAGGAATGGCTTTATCCTATAAAGTGAACCCAGTTTTCTGTTAATTGTTTTGATTGTTTTGTTGACGTGCACATCAAACTTAAGATTGTTGTTTATAATAACCCCTATTAGTTTTGTATGGGCATCTGGAGAGATAATGGTATCATTATTAGCCTTAATGGAGAGAGATAACACCGTGGATCTATGAGTGGGGGGTGAAAAGTAGGAGCTTTGTTTTATTAGGGTTGAGAATCAGACAGTGAGCAGCAAGCCAGTTCTCTAATAGGTTGAAAGTACTCTGAGTTACTGATGGCAGTTTTGTTTGCGAGGTGGCAGTGCAGATCAATGTTGAGTCATTTGCATATTGAATGCAGATGGCTTCAGGAATTACAGCCTACTTACTAGTCTACAAAATAGTACTTCTGATAAAAAAAAAATAGGATTGTGTTTCTCTTTTATTTTCTCTTTCTAATGATAACAAAACAATGGGCGGCCGCGGTGGTGCAGCAGTTAGCGTTGCTGCCTCACAGCAAGAGGTTCTCCGGTTCGATCCTTGGCTGGGGTGCCTTCTGTGCGGAGTCTGCATGTCCTCCCTGTAGTCACGTGGGTTTCCTCCGGGTGCTCCGGTTTCCTCCCACATCCCAAAGACATGCTGTAGGTGAATTGGACACTCTAAATTGGCCCTAGGTGTGAGAGAGTGCAGGTGTATGCCTTCTGTGAAAGGTTGGGTGCCGGGCTGGCAACTCGGTACCATAAAACTCCACTGCCTATTATGATCGGAAAGGTGATCCACTGTGATGACCCCTAACCGGGAGAAATCCAAAATCAGAAGAAGAATGATAACAAAGCAATATCTCAGAACAATTTCTTATGGAAAGTTTGAATCTTAAAAGGCAAGACTTTTCAGATGTTTGTTCAGATAACATTAGACATAACATTTAAGTCAAAAATAGGAATAATTCTAACAGTAGTACTAGATTAAAGAGTATCAACTATATAAAGGGTAAATATAAATGCTCTATTATATGACACTCTATACACTAGGATTTGAGCTAGAATATACAACCTGGGAATATAGTAATAGTACAAGACATAGTATATAAACAGAAATAGAACAGATCAGAATAAGTAAATATGTATATAGTTAAAGAATATAAATATGTCTGCAAGGGTGGTAGGTTGGCATAATAGTTAAGATGTTCACCTTATAGGCACAAGTTGCAGAGTTTGATTCTCATATGGGGTAATAGGCTGGGCTTGAAATAACCCAGAAGGAAAGTTAGCCTTCAGCTTATGATCCTATGTACAACTTTGCACATAGCAAAAAAAAAAAAAATATATATATATATATATATATATATATATATATATATATATATATATATATATATATATATATATATATATATATATATATATATATATATATATATAATACAAAATCCTCTGACCTATAAATTAATAAATATGAAAATAACAACTGACTTCCTCCCTATTGTAGACCAGGGTGATAATTCAAGGTACATGGAAAGATGACTGTAGAGATACTCAGTCTGGTCAACTTATACTAAAGATTCTGAACACCTGTTTAACTTTTCTTATTCATAATAACTCACTGACGGGCTTTTTTTATGATGATACATACTAAAAAATGCGACACATTAATAAGAATCAGAAGCATGAGCTAAGCATTTTTTAGCACAATGTAAAGTTTGGGAGGTAGTTTGTTTGTCTTTTCAACAAACGTAGAATATGTTATTCCGTGATAGAATGTTTTAGAGTTATATCATTAAGTAGTTTTTTATTTGTTTCAAAAGTTTTGTCCATAGCTGAAGATTTCATATTGTTATATATAAAGTATGTTTTGTACATAAATGTAATTTCATCATACCCGTGTTTGTGTTTCTCTTAGATAAATGCCTGATTTTAAATGCATATCTATTAATATTATTGGATTGAATAATCCAGTAAAGAGGGGGGTCTGTTCAAATACTTGCAATTACATAAAGCTCAAATAGTATTTCTACGGGAACCACATTTACTTAATAAAAAAGTAAATAACCTTCATTAATTAATTATTTGGTTTTAGCATCCAACTATAGACCTATTACTATTTTATCTGCACTGGCAAAAATCATGGAGAAATACATTCATAGACAGCTGTTAAACCATCTTATAGATAACTTATTAGCCAACTCTCAACATGGCTTTGGGCCATTTCATAACACCACTACTGCCCTCTTATCCTTCTCTGACTATATTAACAAAAATCACAATGACAATAATCTATCCTCAGCCCTCTTTATTGCTCTCTCAAAAGCCTTTGATATGGTTAACCACCAACTTCTCATAAACATACTCAAAAACCTATCACTAGATGCACTGGCTATACAATGGTTTCAATCCTACTTAAACAATAGGCAACAGGCTGTTCTGTGGGAGAACAACTTATCTACCCATCTCCCCATTGCGCTAGGTGTCCCCCAAGGCTCAATATTAGGACCTCTCCTATTTTTCCCATTTTATCAATGACCTACATTCTGCAATACCTCAAGTTACCTGTACACAATACGCAGATTATTCCACATTAATTTGCTCAGCCACCTCTCCATCAGACCTTCAGACCCTCACCCAAAATATGTTTAACACTGTCGAGAAATGGCTTTTACACCATTGCCTCATCTTGAACCCCCAAAAAAACAAAACTCTTACTATTCACTCCTACCCATAGGGCCTCCCCTCTTAACTTTACTGTAACATCACACAACGGTACTATCATATCTCCTGATTCAACTACTAAACTACTAGGGGTACTAATTGATAATAACCTTAACTTTGATACTCACATTACCAATACTATAAAAACTGTCAATAACAAACTAGGCTCCCTCTATAGAATCAAACCCTTTCTGAGCCCACTAGCAAGGGCTAGTATTGGTCACACCCACTTAATCTCTACCCTCCTCTATGCCTCCTCTATATATACTAACCTGTCTAAAAACAACCAGAACAAGCTGGCTATCTCCTACAATAATATTGCCAGATTTGCAACAGGTTCCACATTCAGAACCCATCACTATATTAATTTTGAACAACTAGGATGGCTAGAGTTGCCAAACTTACTACTATTTAACCAATTAACAGTTGCCCATAAAATCCTGTATCAGCCTACCAATACTCCAATTCTTTCCACCTTTATCACCCCCTATAACAACCTTAAGACCTTACACTCATCTAATAAAATATTAATACAAATAGGTAAAACCAAAATTATGGCTGGTGACTCATTGTTCTCTAATATCGTGGGCAAGACCTGGAACTCACTCCCTAGTGACCTGACCTCTCTATTCTCTACAGCCCTATTTAAAAACAAACTGAAAATCTAGCTTAAATCCCATTGGTTATGTCCATGTGCAAACCCAGACTAATCTACCCCATTTATCACAAGACACCTGTCACTTCTTATGCATTTACTAGTTGCTTTCTGAAAACCATAAAGAAAATGGGCTTATATAACTTACCTAATGTTGTAAGTAAATCAGTTCTGTAAGCAGAAATGTATTGAAGTGAAAATAATAGCTAATAAATTTTATGCACCCACATCTGTAAAAACTGTCATGTAAAAAATTGCTTATATATGTATTGTATCTGAATCTGCGAAAACTGTCATTTTATATATATTTTTACTGTGTTTTTGAGGAGCTTTTCTCCCCAGGCCTCTGCTGAAAATGGGCATATATCCAGCTGGACTAGCCCAGTCAACAAATGTAAAATAAAATAAAATAGAATAAAATAAATAAATAAAACTTCTGGCTTTCAAGCTAATAGAAGTGGCACCTTAATTTTATGGAAGAATTCACCAGTGATGCTTAAAGTAAAAGATATTTGCTGATAATAATGGCATGGTAAGCATTTTTATAACTGAGTGGAACAGAAAATTATATACATTGGCAAACTTTTAATGGATTCCAGGGGTTGGAGCTAAAGATGTAAACAATTACTTAGATACTACAGCCTATAACATGAAAGGTGAAGTCATAATGGCTGGTGATTTTAATTGTATTTTATCAAACAAAAACTCCACTGCAGAGAGAAAGCAGAAAACCACATTTTCAGCCAGTTACCAAATTTTGTAAATCTAATGAATTTAATATATATATATATATATATATATATATATATATATATATATATATATATATATATATATATATATACACACACACATATATAAGCTAATGAAAACAAACTCACTTCAATTTACCCATTATTCATATAGATATGGAACACAAACAAATATTGATACAATTTTTGTCTCAATCTGTTATCACATATCAGAGAAGCTTCAGTAGTTTCATGTATTATTGGACCATAATGTTATAGTCTTTAATATTATTTTAAAACTGAAAATCTATTACATCGCATGAGATTATCTGCATACATTATTAAATATAAAAGGATTTAAGGATTGGTATGTTAAAGAGATCAAAATTTTCCTAGAAATAAAATGAATGGTGAAGTAACCGACATTGTCCTGTGATGTTCAATAATGGCTTACTTAAATCAAAACTCAGCGTGCCACTCAACCACAGCCCATAAGGCATAACAATGTACCCAACACTCTAGCCATAGGTGACTCTATAGTCAGGCACATTGATGGTCCATTCACCAGGCTAAACAAGGAGAAAGTTACTGTCAGCTGCCTGTTGGGTGCCAGAATCTGCCACATAATGCACACACTCAGGTCACTCCTCAACAAGTACAAATATGACTCTGTCATTGTCCATGGTGTGAATGACCAGAGATGTACATCCCTGGACTACATGAAAAGAGACATGGAGGAGCTCTCTGATCTTGTACCCCAGGCAGGTATGACCCTAGCCCTGAGTACCATCTTGCCATCAACCAGAATGATACCACAGTACAAGGACTAAATGATTGACTGCAACAATTGCCTAAGCTTCTGGTGTCATTCTAAGGGGATCCAGTATCTGCCTGCCTGGAATGATATGATCAACAGACCACGATGCTTTGCCAGAGATGGCCTGCACCTGTCGCCCTTGGGATTCCGGATACTGACTAAGTCTCTTGCCACCCCTATAGTGCCTTTTTAGGCAATGTTCAAATGACAAATTCACCACCATAACAGGTACAAGCAAGCAAAATCTGAGAGTAATGCTACTCAATGCTAGAAGTCTAAACCTCAAAATGCACTCACTCGAGGCACTCCTTAAAATGGAGAACATCAACATTTGTGCAGTGACAGAGACTTGGCTCAAGGCTCCAGAGAGCACCCCTGCATTACCAGAATATAATTTATACCACACCTTTTGGCAACTTAACCTGGACCGAAACACTAAAGGCGGAGGTGTGTCCATATTCATTAAGGATATCCACACCTCCAGGGTAGTTGCTCAGCATAATGCATCCGAGATTATCCAAGTGCAATTAACTCTGGGCAAGACCGCAATCCAAATTGTAACTTGCTACAGATAGCCAACCATGCCCCAGGATTCCCACTCCTCATTTCTTGATACACTGGAAAATATTAGTGTACAACCCAACACCCTAATAATGGGTGATTTCAAATACCCCACCATTAACTGAGAAAACTACTCATGTACCAACTCTTTTGCTCTACGTTTTCTGGAATTCATAAATTCCAGTGCCTTGGATCAACTTATCCACACCCACACAAGGGGCAGCAATATCCTAGACCTGGTCATTACCAACATGGGTGACTGGTGTTTCAAAACAGAGGTCAGTTCTTTGTTGGTCAGATCTGACCACAAGCTAATCACCCTAGACATCCACATCCTGCCCCAATCGCCCATTAGGGAAACCACCATAAAACATTTCTCCAAAGCCAACTTCATGCTTCTTAAGACAGAAGTGGCAAACTTCACTATACCCATGCAGATGGACAATAGAGGTACGACTGCTGAATCCTACACAAATGTACTTTATGAGCACTTACACATGGATCGTGCTATCCCTAACGGAACAAAGATGCTATCCTCCAAAAAAGGAAGCCAATCTGATGGTCCTCTGCCATAAACAAACTCTACAAGAGAAGAAAGAAACTGTTGCAAAAAATAATAAAATCCCATGATTGAAGGAACTCCCCGGTCAGACTCAGCAAGAAGATGAGATCCCTCATAAAATCCACCAAAGCTAGTTGCGAAAACAAAATCACCACTGATTCTAAAGAAAACCAGAAAGCATTCTATAGCTATTTCAAGAATCTCAATGGCAACACTCAGATCTGCTCTGAGTTACAGCACAATGGCACTAAATATACAGAATCAACTGATATTGCCAACATCCTGGCAGATAGGTTCAGTGCCAACTTTGCCTCCCTCTTACCCCCTAAAGGGCCCATCTCTATACTGGATGAATGCAAAGTTCCTGTAATCACGGCTGCACAGGTAAAAAACACACTCTCCAAAGCCAAGAACACAGCATCCATGGGACCTGACAACATCCCAGGCTGTGTTTTACATGAACTACAGAATGAACTGGCACCCCACCTAAGCACCATGTTCAATCATACCCTCGCATCAGGCTTTGTGCCTACTGAATGGTCCACAGCAATGGTTATCCCACTCCACAAAGGGGGAGCCACCACAGACACCAGAAACTACCATCCCATTAGTCTGATGAGCTTGGTCTGCAAGGCCATGGAACGTATCATCATGGAACTTATAAACAAAGACATTGGCAATCTCCAAATGCTGGACCCCAACCAGTTTGTGTTTGTAAAAGACAGATCATGGCTCCTAAACCTGATAGACTTCTTTCAAGCAGTCACCAAAGGCGTACATGAGGGTAAGGTGGTTCAAACAGCCTATCTAGATCTTCCCAAGGCTTTCAACACCATCCCCCACTCCGGAATTATAGATAAACTCACTAAACTAGGTATAAATCCTTATGTCACAAGATGGGTTGCCAACTGGCTCACTGACAGAACCCACAATGTGAAAGTAGCAGACTCCAAATCCGACTTCAGACTAGTGACAAGTGGAGTACCACAGGGTTCAGTCTTGGGTCCTTTCCTGTTTGGCATCTACTTCTCTGAAGTACAGGCTAACACAGAAGGTCTTTGGCTAATGAAGTTCACAGATGACTGCAAACTAGGAGCCATAATTGAAACTCCTAATGATGTCGACATCCTACAAAAGGGCCTCACTGAGACAGATGCCTGGTGTCAAAGCCATGGCCTCAAGCTCATTGCCAAAAAGTGCATTGTCATCCCCTTTGGTAAAAACTCTGTCCCCATGAACTGCCACATAGGTGGTAGTCTACTTAACACAGAAAGTGTGACAAGAGACCTTGGGACACAGGTGGACAGTAGTCTCTCCTTTGATAATCACATCACCACAGTAGTCAGGAAATACTTCTACATGGCACACCTCATCACAAAAGGTTTCTCATCCAGGAAAAAAGAGGTAATTGTTCTCCTCTACTCATCACTCATTAGACCCATTATAGAATACAATGTCCCTTTTGGTATGTACCTCACAAGACATCTACAATAATTGGAAAGGTCACAGAAATACCTCACAAAAAGGATTACCGGCCTCAAACAGATGCCCTACACAGATCATCTCAATAAACTCCAGCTTTACTCCATTGCATGTCGACTACTCAGAGGCGATCTCTGCCTAACATACAAAGCTATGTACCCAGAGCTGTTGGACATGCTCCACTTAAAGAAATCCCAAACCCTCTGAGCTACACATTCTAGGGACCTAAACCTTGTCACCACAATAAACAGAACATGCTGGAGGGATAGATTCCTGTCCCAGAGACTTCACATACTCTGGAACAAACTACCTATCTATATCAAACAAAGCTCCTCATTAGCACTCTTCAAGAAAAACTTGATGATTGGATGGGAAATAGGGAATTCACCCCTGGGATCACCTATGTGGCTCTGCTTGACAGGGGCACAAGAAAATAATTTTCTTGGGTGTCGAATGCCAGGGTACCTTTTGGGCTAGGCTTATATAGGCCCTAGGGCCAATAGCCTAGTACCTACCTATGAACCTATAAATGGAAGCATTACAAGCTGGTATATTAGTAAAACAAGAGAATAGGACAAATAAATGAATACACTACAGGCCAAAATAGGCACCCTAAAGTTATATCTACAACCAAATGACATTATCAGTCAGTTTGAACTTTAAAGCTTAAATACAAAATATGTTGAAACACTAAATCATAAAGTTTCAATAAACCTGGAAAAACTTAAACTGCAGGTATATTCAAAGCTTGTATAAACTTGCTGTTAGATCAAAGAAAATGAATAAACTAAATCATATCAAAGAAATTATAACACACATAAATAATAAAAAAAACTAGAACCGATGTTAAAGGTATTCTTGAGTGCTTTAAAATATTTTATGTAAATACAAATAATAATATAAACAACCTAGATAATGATAATACAGTTGAAACTTTTCTAAACGAAACATAAATAATAAATTAACAATTGAGCAAATAAAAAAATGACAGACCATTCACTTTAACAGAAATAAAAGATCAAATACAAAAGTTAAATAATATTAAGGTGCCAGGCTTAGATGTTCTTATATCAGAACTATATAAAATACTACCAGATGATGCAGTTAAAATATTAGATATGGTCTATAGAGAAATAAAGACAACTGCTGAAGTCCCCCTCATTTTGGAAATATTCCCTTATATCACCTATTTTAAAGATAAGGATCTTAGAAAATGTTCATCATACAGACCCATTTCACTTTTAAATGTGGACTATAAGATGTTTGTGTCCATTTTAGCTAACATAATTAATCTACTTTTACCAAAATTAAGTAACAATGATCAAACCTGGTTTATTGTAAATAGCCGAGTACAGGATAATATAATAAGAATACATACATTAATATACTATGCAAATAAAAATAAAAACAAACTTTCTATCATTAGTCTCGATTTAGATAAGGGTTTTGACTCAGTTAATTTGTCATACCTTTTTATGACACTTAAAGTGTATAATTTCTCACCTGAGCTAATTGCTTTAATTTCTAAGTTATACAATAAATTTTGTGCTTATGTTAAAATAGGTTTTCTTTCTAATTCTTTTAAATTACAAAATGGCACAAAACAAGCCTGCCCATTATTACATTTACTTTTTACATTAGCTATAGAACCCATTGCTAATAGTATTAGATCCAATAAGAACATTAATGGTATCAAAAATAAAAGAGGATTTTGAACTAAAGATTCAACTCTTTGCTGATGATATTTTGCCAACAATAGGAAATATATACAATTTATTAGAACATATAAGTAGTTTTATGAGTCAGTTTTAAGAAATTTCAAACTTAAGAGTTAATCATAATAAAATAAGTACATCATTAATTAAAAAACATAATTAAAAAATTCATAAAAATATTCTAACTTCAATTGGAATAGCAATCAATTGAAATACTTTGGTATAACTATTAAGTCTAACAGTAAAGAAATGATACAAATTTTCAGTAGGTTTCTGATATAAATTTAAGTTCAGTCACAAATTGGAACACATTTTTATTTACTATGGAAGAATGATTATTGCTTATTATGATGGCAATTCTTCCTAAAATATTGTTTGTCTTACACTCATTACTATTATATCCACCAAAAAATTGATGAAGATGATAAATAATATTCTACTTAAATTTTTGGCATCCTAATTAACCAAGAGTTTCCTCTGAGTTGCTCAGAAAAGTTTAGGATAATGGTGGAATAGGATTCTCTGATACTCAATTGTATGCTACTTCAACATTTGTAAAACTTATTGCATCATGGATAAATTCATCTTATGATTCAAAATGGAAACAAATACATCAAGAAATATTATTAGTAAATAATAAATATATCACAACCAGTCATAAACAAATAGCACTTAATAGCTTTATCTGGTTATTAAAATATTTCTGCGTAAATGGTATTACACTCTCTTTTCAAATTCCCCATTTAAATAACATCATTCCTTCTTTCCAAAAAGTCACATATTCTAACCATTGCATTAAAGACTTAATATTTTCTGTTACTAATTGTTTATACAAATGACTGATTAGAAAATCACAATGTAAACAAAATTCTAGTACTGAAACAATAAAGTAATTTAGTTTATTGGCATAAATTCTTAAATTTTACTGATATATATATATATATATGTGTGTATATATATATATATATATATATATATATATATATATATATATATATATATATATATATATTGTTGAAAATTTAAGGTCCAAATACAATTAAGATTCTGAAAATTGGTTAATTTTATAAATATTTAGAGATGTTTCGAACACAGAGGTAAATAAGAAATTTAACCGAAATAAGAAACTGTTCCCATATTATTGGAATTCTTAATAAATATCAATAATAATGCAATGAAAAATAAATCATATTTGTCACAAATTTATAAAATTCTTAAATTTAACATATTTAGGAAATTCCTATTGGAACTTCTCCTCAAAAATCAATAATGAAAACTTCTCTGAAGAATACAAAAAATGAATATTAAAATCTACAGATAAAACTATATCTTCATTATATTGGAAAATGTTCACTTGGAAATATTTACATAGAGCTTTTGTCACTCCTAACAAAATTACAATTATGTATATGTCAAACAGAATTAAATGTGGGAGATATGAATTTTAAATAATGGCTGATTGGATGGATTCCCTTCAGAAGCTTGAAGTTTCAAAACTTCGAATTTCAAACAGCTTAGACCAGAAGATCGAAGTTTTGAAACTTTGAATGTTCTGAATGGAGATCACCAGGCAGTGTGGAATGGTATATTTACTGTTTTCCTCACTGTAGTGCAATCTTCGCATTGGTATACAGTATTTGTTTAGCAGGGAGTGTGGGGGTGCAGGGGCAAATATAAATAAATGCTTTTATTTTTTCTTTAATTTAGTTTTCAAAATTTCAAAACTTCAATCTTCTGGTCTTGGCCTTTTGAAGTTTGAAGTTTTGAAACTTTGACCTTTAGAAGTACATCTGATTGGACACATATGGTATATGAATGTGAAGTCATTTCCCCTTTCTGGAAAGAAATTAATAACTTTATTCAAGCTATATAGTCAGATAGATGTGATATTTCTAAATCTTTTGTCTTATTTAATGCTCCAATTCCCAAGATAATTCCAAAAACTCAAGTGCCTCTTCTTTGGTTTCTATTTGCAATAGCCAGAAAAGTAACTACTAAAAACTGGAAAAGTAAAGTTACCCCCTTTTATTAGTAAGCAAACATTGTTTGCAGTAGTGAACTGCATACTGTAAAGATGATAACTTCTAGTGTTACACCTTCATATAAATCCTGGCTTAAAATTAAAGACTTGCTTGAAAAATATTAATTGTTGTTGATGTATAACATTGATGTATCGATCAGATGTGGGCTTATGTAAATAGTTGTTTGCTTGTTTTATAATTGATTTGTTTATTTATTCTTTTTAAACCAAATTAAAAAAAGAAAATCATTAAAGAGAGAAGTTAGGAAGTAATGAGACACCTTTTCAGTTTCAGATGTCATAACCCTTAGAAGATTCTTAAAATACTGAGCAAAAATTGTTTAGATTCTATCAGCTGTCTAACTTTCTGACACCAAAATACGCCTAAATTACAATTAGCAAAACTGCATCACAAATACAGATATATTAAGCACCAAGTCAACTATGTACCTTGAGCATCAGACATAAAGCTTATGTAGCCCTGAATTGAAAAGATAGAAAACAAGGATATGACATAGTTATCATCACTTGCACAGGGTTTTTTGTGGGGGTGGCAGGAAGCTTAGGTTGACACAAAAGGTTAGTGAGTGTGTGTGTGAGAAGAAAAAGAAACAGGCAGACATCTGGATAAAGTAAGAAATGGCCAGTGAGACAGAATGAGCTTTAAGCTGCATTGGTGAACAATATAAATGTTGTGTGTGTGTGTGTGTGTGTGTGTGTGTGTGTGTGTGTGTGTGTGTGTGTGTGTGTGTGTGTGTGTGTGTGTGTGTGTGTCTGTCTGCGTGTGTGTGTCTGTCTGTCTGTATAGGCCCTCCAGGTGAAATTGATGTGTGAGCATGTGCATGAGCACAGCCAAGCTCTGTGCTAGCTCAACATCTTGGAATATTGGACAGGTGAGAGCTGTGCATGGTAGATGTGGCAGTTCATCACTGATGTATCCAACTATGAGAACTAGCTCTTCCAGGAGTTGCACTAGCATGTCTGCACCCATGGTGAAATGTATTGCTGCTATCTGAATGTGACTGATGTCTGCATGATGAGCTCCTCTCATCAGGACACCTAGGACCAGGACCTTATGGCCTACCACATCTGTTTGTGGACACTTCAACCACTGATGGAGCAGTGTAAGTAGTACCAATATGAAAGCATGATCAGGCATGGCCACATTGGCTAACATCAGACAATGTGGCTGGTCTACAACCCACATGGATACTGTCCCCCTCCCAGCAGACATTCCATCACAGATACCACAGATTCCAATGTGTCATTCATCCAATCCATTGAATTGGCAACATGGTGGAGGCAGTCACGCATGTCAGCCTGTGCCACATATACAACCCTAAGCATTTCTCTGGAGGACTTATTGAAACATGCCTGCACCTCCATGATGTATCTAAACATATGTTGAGTGGTATGGGAAGACACAGTGGAGCAGATGGAGGATGGAAGCAGGCCTTCTCTGAACAGCCTAAAAACCCTCCTTTGTGGCACCACACCCACACTTTGGCTATGGCCAGAATCAAGCACACTACCCTGATTGTCTCATCCTTTTTTTATTTTCTGTTATGTGTAGTTAAAATGTGTACATATCATCCATCTGTAACAAATCAATAAATGCTTCACAGCACAGAGAGTTAGGCCAACCCCAGTGGGTCAGCCAGCCCTCACTCCACCGGCTTCAGCCCTAACTCCCAGCACATCTGGGACCCAAGCTGGCAATACTACCTCTGCTGCCCCTGCACTACCTGCACCCTCAGGTAGCACTATTCTGGCAACTTGTGCTGTAGTACCCTCCAGGAGTACTGGCAGAAGTGGGGATTTCATCACCTGCCAGGAGATTCCAGGGTTGGTGAGCAGGGTCGTGCAGAGCACCATTTTTGTATAACTATGCTAGATGGAGAGATTGCTCTTCCCCATGGTCTGTAGGAGGAGAAGATGTCAAGCACTCCAGCAGCCAGTGTAGTAAGGGGACAGTGATGACAGCCCAGCAGATGAGGACTGAATTATCTCTGTCTACATGTTTGATGGGGATGAGCTTGTGTTGTCCCCTACCTCACCCCAATCATGGTGTCCACCAACATTTTGTGTCCCCCAGCATCCTTGTGCCTTGTCTTGTTTGTCCTGTTTGCATTTGCTTCATCAGCTAGCAACATACCTGAACTAGAAATACCAACTTCCCTTACCCAGCATTCCACTCTTACTGAATTAAAAAAAAATGGGCAACTGTCCCACAAAAAATACCATAAAATACATAGCTCTCTATTTTTCACACGTCTTCTTGACACACTTGATTTGGTCCAATTGGCTATATAACATGATTGCATTGTTATCACCCCTCTGTGTGGAGGTGAGAGTCCACATGTGCTAATATTCTGTACATATTTTCATTTTACACTGTTGAAGAAATGGATAGCTGTTGTTCATTCCTACCTCCCTCCTGCATATTCATATATTGCTTTCCCTTTGTTCTTCCCCTTGCTTGCCCCTATATCACCACTTTCGTATCTACCCCATTTTAACACCTACAATCAGGATAAAAAAATGGAATCATAAACAACACACATAAGTAACAAAAAAAAAAAAAAAGACGGAGCCCTTCACTTTTTTGGCCTCTATGTGTGATGTTTGGCATTGTCACCAAGCCAAGTGACAGTGAAAAGCTCTTTCTTGGGGTGGTTATCTCAATGCAATGCCACATAAAGACACTGAAATATGTCAACACACAGTAACACACAGTAAATGTAGTGTAAAGTATAATTTTATTGCATTATTACTACTTATTTAAAAGCATTACATACATCTGGATTTGAACCCTGTATCATCTGGGCTCAAAACGAAATGTGCCAGTCCATTAATTTTAGCAATGAACCTTGCATTTGCACACTGCTTAACTATGTAGAAACAGGGAAAGCAATATAAATGTGTATCTTGCATGCACAAACATTTTGCCAACTATTGTGCAAATCCGTTGCTCGGCGATGAGCTCTGCAAAGTGAACAATAGCATTTATACTTTTGTTTACTGTCCATTCAGTGTTCATGACATGAAACTACATGTGGAACCAGAAAAAAACAAATAAAGGTCCTGTCTAAGAAAATGTCATGTATTTGCAATCGTGTCATCTGTTAACTCCCCCAGTGAACTGCAACCCTGGTTTCTCAGTACTTGTTCACAAATATATCAACTACATTATATAAATTAATAACAGATCTTGTGTTATATACCATGCAAATCTTTAGACTGACACTACATAGACACTATAAGCAGTTGCTTGCGAAAAGTACTGAGTTCTCTAGTCAGTGTACTTAGATAAGTAGGTGGTCTGTTCTCACTTTAGTCAACTAGGAGGTGTGCATGTGCATGTCTATCTAGTTAGAAGATCATAAGTGTGTACCCTACAGTTACCACTCCAATCTCATGGATTGCCAATATTTTGACACTTGCACATGCCAACACATCCATTTCATGCAGGTCTCACAACATCATCTCTCCACAATCCAGTGCTGATGCTACCTCCTATAAGTTGCCTTGCAGCCTTGTAAAAGTCAGACTTATGCCATGGTGTTTGCATAAAATACTGAGTTCACTAGTCAGTGTACTTAGGTAGAAGTTCTGGTCTCACTGCAGTCAACTGGGGTGGTTGTGTTTTTGTGCACTTGCTTAACATTACAGAGAGCATTTAAGAACAGCATGTGGGACACTGCCATTACCATTTTCTCCTCACCAGACACTGCTGATGTCATCACATGTAAACTGTTGTCAAACACTCTCCAAGTCAGACTTGAGCTGTGGCACTTGCCTTAAATAGAGAGTTCTCTAATTGGTGTACTTAAGTAGGGGTTCTGTTCTGACTGCAGTCATCTGGGGTGTGTGTGTGTGTGCATTTGTGCACTTGTTTGGCATTAAAGAGAACATTTTACACTAGCATGTGGGACACTGCTATTACCATCTTCTACTCACCAGACTCTGCTGATGTCATCAGCTATAGCTGAGTTGCGGATGTGCAGTATTCCCATGAGGGCAGGGTCTGAGATTGCCCTGTAGGGCAGGCACAAGCCACCTCATCATATATAGAAATTACAGTGACAGGACTTTCAGTCTATCTGCATACATCATGACATGGATTGTAGGCCATGTATTTTCTTGGTGAGAAACCTCTGTGGTCTCTCCAGCTGCTGCAGATGTCTGGTGAGGTACATACAAAAGGGAGGACTATACTCTATTAGTATTCTGATGAGGTTTGAGTACAGTGCTATTATATCATCCTTAGATCTGGATAAAATAGCCTGACTTATGAGGTGTATGACTTTCCATATCACTGTGGACACAGTGGTCAAAGTTCATATTACTATCTATGTATGCTCCTTGGTCTTGCACCAATGGGTTTCAGCATAGGGGGACTGTAGTCAATTATGTAATTAGCATGGAATTCCACTTTATAGAAGGCAAACAATAATGACACATATTTGTATTTATTTGTAGACTGTGTGGCTCTGGCATCAATCATTTGTCTCTGTTAGCCCCTCCTGTAGTATTTTATCATCATTGGTGGACTCAATGATTGCACCAATATGCAATAATCAGCAAACCTGGTAAGCCAAAGGCTTTATACTTTAGTCTGGACTGTTGAGAAATAAATTCCAAACAGTAAAGGACCAAACACAGATCCCTGGGGTATGCATGTAATGGCAGCTCTTCTGGTAGAGGTTGATTCACTAACTTTCACAGTGTGTGTTCTGTCATTGAGCTAATTGGTAAACCATCTAATGATGTAAGGGTTAATTCCCAGGTGGGAGAGTCCCTCAGTGATACCTGACTGGGGGACTATGTCCAAATCCTAGTCCAGATCAAGATATATGCAGTATGCATGATCTTACCTTCATCCAGACTTGTCACACAGAATCAATAAGCTGTGACAACATCACAGATCCTATATAGCATGACTCAGACCATACACCTACCAGACACAGTTGGGTATACACTTAAACACACCTTAAACGCAGACAATGTTCCTATATAAGGGTGTACATCAACATGCATCCATTGAGTTGAGTTGGGGAGACAGCACCTGATGCATGCACATATAGACACATCCTGACTCTCCTCATTTGTGAGATAGATAAACATGTCATAATGGAGCTTTTCTAAATGGACACTAGTCATATCCTGGCTTTGTGCAACACACATGTGTGAGTTTTTAATACTACATCCATGTCTGTTAACATCTGTTAGAATCGGAATCAGAATCAGAAGCACATTTATTGGCCACCTAAGCACATATTCTAGGAATCTGACTCCGGTTTCATTGACTCTTCAAGTATGAGTTACATAAATGACATACATGCAACTACTGTATTAAGAACAAAACAAAAAAAGTAAATATACATATACATATAAGGTGCAAAGTGCAACTCAGTGCAAGAAATACTGAAATAAACTCTGAAAGAAACAAGTATTAATAATATGTAAACAGTACTGCAAAATCCTCAGAGGCTTGGAAAAAAATACCCCAGCCTAATAAGCTGAGTTAACCATTTATAAACTTGATGACCTGTGGAAAAAAAATGTTCTTATATCTGCTTGTTTTGGAGTGTATTAATCTATAATGCCTGGACAATGATAATAGCTGAAAAAGATGGTGGCCTGGATGTGAAGGGTTAGTGATGATTTTCCCTGCCCTTTTCATGACTCTGGAATAGTACAGGTGCTGTAAGGATGGCAAACTAGCATTGATGATATTTTCAGCAGACCTGATTATCCAATTTAACTTATTTTATTCATGATTAGACAGAGATCCAAACCACTCTGTTATGGATGAGCTGAGGACAGACTCAATGACTGCAGTATAGGACTGAATCAACAGTTCCTGTGGGAGGTAGAACTTCCTCAGCTGTCACAGAATGTACATTTGCTGTTGTGCCTTTTTTAAGATGGATGCTACATTTGTCTTCCTACATTGGTCTGTTAGATGAGCTCAAAGTGGTCATCAAGGGCATGCATGATGACAACACTATCATCCTGTGGAAATGGATCAGGCCAAGGCATTTGATACAAATATACACTGAGGTATTTACTCTACACTATCAGATATGGCCATAAACACCTACTGTATATCACCAAGTGGTTAGATCACTGGATCACATATATGGAATCAAACATTTCTGCCAGAGCTATTATAACACAAGATGAAACAAAACTATGGGGGGATTAGTTATTGTTATAAAAACAAATGCACAACCCAAGGATAATGTAGACATCACACCCTATAAGCAGATCACTTGGTATGTGACCTGTGTCCTGGTCCTTGGTATGTGGAATGTCCACCAGCATGTGGCCACAGTGGTAGCTACTCCATTGTATACAACACAACTACTATGTGCAGAGCAACCACATCAAATGCCAAAATGCCTTCATAGTTCATAGCCTTCATCACACCAGAAACTGAGTATAATGTACCCTACTTCGTGTACATCCCTACACATTTTCCAGTGATGTGTAACTGAAGTGTACCACCTTTGTCACAGTGAGTTGTCACACAGCTTATTGGCATACCTAGGTATTCTTTTTGTGGAATAAACATTATTGTCTGATGGTGCAGAACCCCCATCAAGTTGTTACACCAGATGCATGAGTGATACCTGTTCTGGTAATGCACACAGTGCATTCATAGCTTTTTGACAACATTGATGGCATGAGTTACATTTCTGACATTGTGGATTGTGCCATAAATATATATATATATATATATATATATATATATATATATATATATATATATATATATATATATATATATATATATATATATATATATATATATATGGGTCTACCTGAGATGGTCGACAAGCCATTTGATCAACTTTTATTTGGTCGACAATTCATTTGGTCGACAGGCAGATTTGCCCCCCTCCCCAATGTTGTGCAACCCTGGGGAGTGTGGGGGGCAAAGCCCCCCACATAAAACTGCTTGTAGACCAAATGAACTGTCGACCAAATGAAAGTCGATCATATGGCCTGTCGACCATGTGATAGGGATCCATATATATATATATATATATATATATATATATATATATATATATATATATATATATGTGTGTGTATATCTATATATATACAGATGAGTGTATAAATATATATATATATATATATATATATATATATATATATATATATATATATATATGTCCATATATATTAAGTATGTGAAGGACGTCCACATCAGAGGCCATAATACCTTCATAATTCCCAGACTTTATCACACCAATAACAGAGTGCAATGCACCCTTCTTCATGTACCTCCCTACACACCTTCCAGTGATGGGTAACTGAAGTGTACCACCTTTGTCACAGTGAGGTGTCACACAGCTTATTGGCCATACTAAGCTATTCTGAGTTCCTATTGAATTGTCAACAGCTTAGGTTTAGGTTGTCGATTGCTTAATCATCGACACCTAAGCGTCAAAAGCCTACAAGAGAAAATGGCCACATGGCCGTTATCGGGGATTTGCCCTTTCCTAAATGTAGAGTGATCTTGGAGTTGGTATATTTAGTTAGGGTGTGTATGTGTGTGGGGGGCACAGCCCCCCACATTGGTGGGTGTGGGGGGAAGTCCCCCACTATGTTTGCATGTGTTTGTTTATTTTGTTCACGGACAGTCACCCAAATTCTTTCCTGAGGAAAGAATTCAGTGATGTGGCCATTCACTATTGTTAGCATTCGACACTTAGGTGTAGATGTTTTAGGATTCGACAACCTAAGCTGTCGATGTTATGATATAGATGCACTATTCTTTTTGTTGCATAAACATTGCTGTTTGATGGAGAGGAACACCCATTAAGATGTTACACCAGATGCATGTGTGATACCTGTTGATGCACACAGTACATACATAGCTGTTTGACAACATTGATGGCATGAGTTACATTCCTGGCAGTGTGGATTGTGCATTTTATATAGATATATATATATATATAGATATATATATATATATAGATATATATATATATATATATATATATATATATATATATATATATATATATATATATATATTATGTATATATGTATATGCCATATGTGCCAGTCAGCTACCCTTTACTGTTTATAATATCACACACTGGTATAACAGTACCTTCCTAACACCTCCAGTAGATGTTATAGAGTGTGAGAACAGGGTGCGTGATTACTCTCATAGAGTGTGGACATGTCATAATAGCTGTACAAGTATGTCTATGCAGAACCATCTGTGATCACTCAGAATCACTATATTTGTGTCAGAGATATGGCATTAGTGGTGGTATTGTTCTGATATTGTCCTTGATTGTTTGTACTTCTTTATTGTTGCCATAAGCCTGTAAATATATGCTGCTTCTTGGAGACCTCTGTTGACATTACACTCATATTTAGGCAAATCAGTTTGCACAACTTCACAATATACATCCAACCCTGATTGTATATAACAGCCCTGATAGATATCCTCTTCACTGGACATGTCAGGATGCTTATCTCACAAAGAGATCTTCTCCATTGTTATGTCTAACAGTCACATAATATACATTTTCACTGTGCAGTCCGTATTGTACAGTGTTGATATGTGATTAGTGTTCCTGCTACAACTGTCTTCCATTTGCATGCCCTCATCTGCTGTACATTGCAGTGTTTCACCTGTTCTCTTTCCCTGTGTCATTCCTACAATTCATTTGTGTGTCCCTATTCAATACATACCCTTCCCCTGACTGTTTATTTTAATGGCAGTCCATGTACCCTTTTGTACAGAATGCCTGGAATGGGATTTCACAATAGTCTACACTGTCCTGTAATGTGTCTGCACAATTACCCTAAGCTAGTTTGCTCTACAGTAAACAAGTTTACTATTTGTGTTACCTTACTCAGTTTCCTGGCCTTTGACACTGTTGCCAGCCATGAAACCTCACTTGATTACATTTAAATGCAGCGCATGGCATGAATATGTAATCACCGTTGCTGCTCACAGGGAAAACAGGTAAACTCCATGTAGGCTTTGCGCAAAGCCCATACAGAGTTTATTGAATCCCACAGCTGGAATGATTTATTTTACTTTAGCAATTTTTCACTTGTTATAATTTAAATAAAATTCCAATGGCAACATTTTTCAGATAGTAAGAAATGATACTTAGGCAGTGATGTTTTGTAGGGGCTTAATCAAGTTAAACAATGATTTAAGGAATTTAACTATTCTGATAAGTTACTGTGAGCACATGAAACTAGAGTATTATCAGGCTGAATGACAAAATGTATCTTAATTACTATGGATGCTGATGTTTCATCTTTAACTACTATGGATGCTGATGTTTCTGACATTGTAATTAAAAATAGCTACAAGAAATTAACAGAAGTAGCTTTGATATTATTAATATTCAGCCAGTAGATAACCTGAGAATAAAATTTAAAGTAACTGGGTGTGCGTTTACTCAGTATATTGCCACCATCTCAAGGGTTGTATATAAGATAACTAAAAATAAAGTTAAATAAATAACATAATATTTTTTTTATTAATTTTGATAAGAAATGTGACATTTTTAGATGGGTCTATATCATTTGAGTGAACTCTTAATTGAGTGAATCAGTATTTGTCGAACTGTATTAAGTGAAAGCTCAATTAAGTGAACGTTTGGTTAAGCAAATTCTTTCCAAGGGAAAGGACTTGGTTGGCCACCATCGGGTATTTGCCCTTTTCCCCACTGTAGTGCAATCTCAGAATTGGTATACTTAGTTAGGGGGGTATGGTGGGGGTGAAGACCCTCACTTTGCAGAGTTTTAAATTTAATTTTGTTTGTTCTGATCAGTGGGTAGGCAGCTGTTTTTTCCCCTGAGAAACTTTTTGTTAATCGAGTGCTCATTTAATTGAGCTTTCGCTTAATACAGTTCAACAAATAGCAATTCGCTCAATTAAGCATTTGCTCAAGTGATATAGACCCTTTTTAGATGTGATAATTGTACTTCCCGTGCACCTACAGAAATCACTAATATATAGATAGATAGATAGATAGATAGATAGATAGATAGATAGATAGATGTATGCATATTTTTATTGGGACTATTTTTTTACAATAAGCATTATGGTAAATGCAAGGGTAAAGGTCTTACATTTCAGTGCATACTGTTCCATTTATGTTGTGAAAATAGAAACATCTCTTCATACATGTATTATGGAAAATCTACAAATTATTAAAAATAGTAATCCTTTAAACATTTTATATAGACATCCCAGCACAGCAGACAAAAGCAATATTTATGTTTCAGGTTCTACATATATTAAATAAAACTATATGTATGGCAGTAATTATTCTAATGATACTAGATGGCATGTTGTTAATGAACATGTGCTCAGTTGAGACATTTTTTCAACTGAGGGATTCAAAAAGTTGAGGAAATGCTGTCCACTTCTTTTACTTTATTGATTTATTTACTTTTTGGTAACCGGGTAGGTGGACTTGACCAGAGATGATTTTCAGCTGTAACTTAGGCTCAGAGGCAATACATAATGCAAGCAAACTTAATTTAGACATTTCCAATGTGTTAAATTGTTAAGTTTTCATAGTTCTAAAACTTTAGAAAGCATTAAGTTTTTATTATTAATTTGCTTCTGCTGTGCTATACTATTTTACACCAGTTTGAAAAAAAGGCTGATTAGTCCAGACGTTAGGATTTAATTGTCCATTTTAAGAAGGTGTTATTTGCACTAATTTTCTTGTATCAATTTATTGTTTCTTATCATGCTTTATTCAGTCTGTGCAAAATCACAACATTCTAGTATGATAAGCCTGTCTGCAGTTTGGCAAAGCAGCAATTTCCCTTTTTCTAGGTGTTTTTAATTCTAGATGCAGTCATTGTACATGCAACTTTTTAATTGAAAGCGCCCATTTTCCACCAACATGTATAAGATCAAATAACCAAGCTAAAAAAGTAATATATTCACAAGACATTCATTCTTCCTTTCAAAAAACTGTCAAACACAGGTGCATGGGGACAAAACTCTACCACAGAATACTTTCAAACTACGTGGCTCAGTAAAACCTTTGACAAGCAAAGAGCCCCAAGACTTACAGCTGCAGATATTGAGTGGCATTTTTAATGTCTATTTTAACAATGAATAACAATTTTTAGGGAACCCCTTTAAGTACTCCCACTGGATGATTCTATTGATTACTTTCATCACAAATTACTATATATACTTAACTCCATTGACTTCCGCTACAGAAATAAGGTAAATGCTTTGGCTGTGCCTTAGATGACTACAGAAATAAAATGTCTTTTGAGTAAGAGAGATAAAGTATGGAAATACTGTAGTGGAAGTCCACAAAGACAATACAAACCAGATGATACTATTCCACACTCAGAAACCAAATCAAATTTTTAATCAAAACTACCAAACAATTTAACTTTCACTAAGTAGTAGCAAAAACAACTCTAAGCATTACTGGGCGCATATCTTCACTTACTAAATTGCCTCATGAAACAGATAGCAATATTGATTCATTCTTTATCAAACATTGTATTGACACAGCAGGCTCTGTTACACAGCAATGTCGTGATAGCATTCCCAATCCAGTTCCAGACAAGTGACAAGTGGAGTACCTCAGGGTCAGTCCTGGGACCGCTCTTGTTTGGCATCTACTTCTCTGAAGTACAGGCCAACACTAAGGGACTCTGGCTAACAAAGTTCACAGATGACTGCAAACTGGAAGTCATTATTGAAGCCCCAAATGATGTGAATATTCTACAAAAGGGCCCTTACAGACACAGATGCTTAGTGCCAGAGCCATGGGCTTAAGCTCAATGCCAAGAAATGTATAGTTATCCCCTTTGGGAAAAAAAATGTACCCATGAATTACCACATAGGTGGCAGTACACTAAACACTGAAAGTGTGATAAGAGACTTAGGGACACAGGTGGACAGTGGTCTCACCTTCGATAATCACATTGCCACAACAGTCAGGAAATCCTTCTGTGTGGCACACCTCATCACTAAGGGCTTTTCATCCAGGAAAAAAGGAGGTCATTGTCTCACTCTCCTCATCCCTCATTAGACCCATTATAGAATACAATGCCGCGTTTGGTATGTACCTCTCAAGACATCTGCAACAACTGGAAAGGCCACAGAAATACCTCAGTAAAAGAATTACAGGCCTAAAAACCTATGCTGACCATTACTCCAGCTATACTCTGTCACATATCATCTACCCAGAGGCGATTTCTGCTTAACATACAAGGCCATGTCAAACCCAGAGCTGTTGGACATGCTACACTTAAATAAATCCCAATCTCTTAGAGCCACATGCTCCAGGGATCTAAACCTTGTCATCACAATGAACAAAACATGCTGGAGGGATAGGTTCCTGACCCAGAGACTCCCCAGACACTGGAATAGACTGCTCATACATGTCAAGCAGAGTGCCTCTTTGGCCCTCTTCAAAAGGAACCTTGACAATTGGATTAGAGATAGGTAATTCATCCTGGGGATCACATTAGTCACCCTGCTAGACAGGAGTCCAGGGAAGTAAATGTTGTGGGAAGAAATAGCCGGGGAATTGTTATGGCTAGGCTTGTATAGGCCCTAGGGCCAATAGCCTAGTACCAACCTATGAACCTATGAACCAACCCTTCCTTTCAGCTACCATATGGATCTCTAAACTCAATAAAGTGACTTTTGTATCACTTAATGCCAACTTTCATTGCTCGATACTAACTTCATTCACAATATCTCCAAGCTGCTGCTGCTGAGTCTATGGCATATTTGATTGCTATTCTTATAACAAAGTTGCCAAATTTGGATCTGTTCCTCCAAATAAATGATAGCATTCTATAAGGTCATAAGTTCTAATTACAATATTCTTGCCATAAAGTCATCTTGGAATGCTAATTCCCCAAAGTATGTTTCATAAACCAGTGAACCTACTCTTTCATATAATGATTTCCTACAGATAGTTAAAGCTTCAGACTTCCTTATATAAAGTTCTGAGAACACACATCCATCTACGTATTTAACTGAACAAACTACCTGAAACTTTGACAAGGCATCTTTATTCCTCCCATAGGGAGGCATAAGAGAGAGTGTCTCCCAAATCTGCTAGTTTTTAGTGATTTTATCTGGACTAATCATTTCTATTCTGTTTCAACTAATCTTGTCACCCTCTGGGTCAGAGGTGGGATACCAGACTTGACTCGAGTTTTATGACTACCTCTGCATTTCTATTGTTCAAACAGGGGGACCTTAAAACCCACTGAGGATAGTGAACCTAGGCATAGTTTAAAAAAGGGCTAAGGAGAGCAAATCCAGTGAAATTTATACAAGACTGGACTGAGAATTTATTTGATGAAGCCCCATAACCGGACCCACATGTAAACAGAGACAACAAAGTGTGAAAGTTGAATGCCACAGCAGAAAAATTCAGGCTCCTATCATTAAGTGTCTTAATTTCAAACCTAAGGAGTGGCTATCCGGGCAGATAGCCAAGCACAAAGGGATGTTCGCCTCTATAATTAAAGTCCAGATTGTTCTGGAATTTTCAACAGCACTACAACAGAAAATGGTGCAGTTATTTCCAATGACATGGAATCCCTGTGGAGAAAGTGTTATAGTTAGACTCATATACTCTGCAGTGCTACAAAGTTTGAACATTTACGCTGCAGTGCTATAAACTGAGTGACAGCTCTCTATATATCACTGCAAGTCTAAAAGGACTTGTTCAGACACACAGAGTGCTGGCATCTAAGCTAAAAATCATTTTGGCAGTACAAATGGAATTTCTGTTGAGAAACAGCCACAGTTGGATGCTTTCACTCTAGGGGACTGTCGTAGAGAAGATTTTATTTCTGGGATGGTGTCTGATCAAGAAAAAGAGGCATGAGGAGCCCAAGACCAAGGAGCGATTGCTAAAGATATAATAGCTACTAAAATTGTTAGACATAGGACTTTGTTGAAAGAGAAGCATGCAAGAAAATCTGTGACAGCAGTAATGAATGTAGTGAAGCAGGTGGTGACTGGAAACTGGCAAGGACACAGGAAAATAATCAGTTCCAAGAAAATCATAGAGCTTATGGACAAAAAATACAGGCAATCAAAAAAACTAGCCATGCTAAAGATGGGTTTGGAGAGAGCACAGATGGGCTACTAAAGATTCCTGAAGTAGACACTTAAGCATTGGAAGCGTAAATAAGAGTGAGCGCGTCTGAACAGGAATGTGTAACAATCGCTATAACATACACACCTGCTTGTTAAAAATGGTTTTATTTCTCTAGTGCCTCAGCCAAACAGCCTTCAAGGAGAAATGAAACATTAAATAACACAGATTGATTTATGTAAACACTTCAATCACCCCAATAAACCCTTAAAGTTTCAACACTTTAAAACTACAAAAGCAGCCTCAGTTTATTTCTACATTTAGTCCATATAGGCTATAAGTTATATATTTAAAAAAAAAAACTTTCCTTATGTAATAACCATTGTTTAAACCCCCCTTAATTAGATACATTTTGCAATAAAGCCATATATTTTGATTGTGAAACATTTTGTTTATATTCAAAAAAATGTTTAGTGACCAGACTAGTTAATCATGCATACCTTATATCAGTAACATGTCCCGAAATTCTTTTCCTTACCACCTTTGTTGTCTCACCTAGACAAACTTTTTTACAATGACACCATAAAGCATAAATGACCCCCTCCAATATACACCTTAAATATAGTTTGAAAACAAATTTATGTCCATTCATGTCACACTCTGCACCTTCAAACATATACCTACATTCTTCACAATCCCAACATTTAAAATTGCAGTTTTTATACTTCCTCATTCTCTCTAAAGCCCATTCATTACTATGTACTATCCTGTCACCAACTAATGCTATCTATTCTGTAATCAAACTTTGGTCCTTAGGGAATAATACATTTAATTCCTCTTTCAATCACTACAAACACTCTGATGCTGTAGCCATGTATTTCTGTTCCTCTGTATTCTAGCATAAGAAATAACTCCTTTTACTTTCTGGGGGTACAACACTGACCTGCAGGATTAGAAATGCAGTGTGGACATCTTAGATGAGTTAAAAATATATATATTAGTACTAGAGGCATAGACACTGGCCTTTTTGGTTATTGAAGGAATAGGTGTACATTTTATCTGTTGTAAAATTATAAGATTCAGCTCCATCCGAGTGGAATAGCATTGAAGGAACCTACTGACTACATGAGATATGAATTTGTTACACCAATAAATGCACAGAATACTGTGGAAGGATAAACACAAGGAATTATAATTCTAGAGAAACCTGTCACGTTGAAATAAACAAACAACTTTAAAACAGATTAGAATATTTACGCACTGATAGGTGTGACTGAAAGCATAGACAGCAAGCAATTTTCCTGCAAGATATTAAATCTGAAGAAATTAATACTTCATTAATGAAAGTGTTCATCCAAACGGAGTCATGCTGTACTCCCTGGCTAGTGTGTTTTTCTTATTTTCAGTTTGTTTTCTCAGCTGGGATTTTCTGAGTTCTTTTTATTATTTCCAAGATATTAACTTTGTCAAATGAGTGCCTCGATGGGGCAAGGAGAGGCTGGGTAGACTGTTCCTGAATCCTGTATGCAAGGACTACAGACTAAATAAAGAATTATGTTTTCATCTATCACCTAACCAGATAAAAGTATATCAAGTTCAACAGCATGACTGCGAAAGTAAAAAAAATTTAAAACTGTCTCACCTGAATAAAAATGTTAGAGGTGTAACAAACATGGAGCAATGAGCATCATAGCTTACAGGAAAAAACAGCCTTTAGAATAATGTAATCTTCAGAGAAACAAAATGACTCACATAATGGAAAAGTTAATCTTGTAAATAATATATATAAAAAGGGAAAATGAGGTGAGAAGGAAAGACATCAGAATTGTGTGTGTTCCAGAAACTATTCAAAGCTGATGACTGACGTTATGCACTTTACGATTCAATTCTCAACTGAGATTGAAAATACCCAGTGGGATGACCCAATGAGACAAAATCCCAGACACCTGCAGCAAGTCTTAATTGCACTAGCATCTTTCAACGCAAAAGAAAGATTGCTTAACAATGGTTGCCACGACGAAGGCATGCTGTAAGGTAGGCATACCCTGTATTTCATTGTATGAAGTATGAAAATAAATGGAAGTGATAGTGGGGCAATTCATGGCCAAGAAACTGCTGCAACATAACCAACACCTTTAATTGTAGTTAAAGACGAAAGGATATGGAGATTGAAATCAAGGCAAAAAGCCTGTCAGTTCTTGTGTAGTGAAATAGTTTCTACACACATCCTTAAGCAAAGCTAGAACAGATATTTACTAAGAATAAGAGGATGAAGTTCAACCAAAATCACAGATACAAGCTCACAGAAGGATTCCCAAGAGGTTAATAAAAAATACACAACAGTTTTAGGAAAACAAAATGTGGACTAGACACACAAGTCAAATAAAATGTAAACTGCAAGAAGATTACCAGCAGGGGTTAAAATAATTCTGCCGAAGCTATTCTCAGAGGTAGCAAGTGCAGCAGGTGGAAGAGACATACATCTAAATGTTGACTGAAAATAGAAGCATCTAACAGAGAATTAGAGTCACTGGATGGACAGCTTCTCTTGGACATTGCACTTTCATTATAAACCTAAAATGTGACACAGCAATGCAGTGGTTTGCATCCACATTGCACTTCCATTGCTGGTCATTTCAAACTTTCTGGCATACCACATTTGGTCAGTAGGTTCCTTCAATGCTATTCCACTCGGATGGAGCTGAAGTTTAGTAATTGTGGAATAGCAACAGTTATGTGTACTTGCATGCATACTAGGAGGTACATTAGATCTTAATGTCTGATTATTGTTGGTTAACCAGCACACATCCCTGATTCATCTGTGCAGTAGAAACATTTGTTACAAATGAGTTGTTATTAACTCTTAGCTGAGCATTTAATTTTAAAGTTGACTTGATGGCAGCTTGGCAGTGTTAGCAGAATGAAGAATTATCACATTTCTAACAGTTGAATAGGCAGGGAGACATAGGACTTCATACAAGTCTACATCAGACAGTGGAAGTTGAAGGAGCATTTGGGATACAGCTGGGGCACTATTTTGTAGAGCAAGAGGTTATCCTTTACTATTGGAACTATAGGCAAAGGGAAAACAACACTGGCTTTTGGTCAGCACTTTGTATTGTAACTGTTCAGTCTATGGACAATCGTAATATCTCCTATCATTTGACAAGAAGTCATGATCACACAATGGAAAGCTATATATGTACATACATATGTATAGATGGGTTACTATCAGATTTTCGACAGCGCCTCTACTGAATCAGGCAATGTTGACTAAACTAAATCAAAGACTACAATGTTGAACACCCAATATAACAAAATACTGGACTTTTTCACCTTCAAGACCCACACTAGTGCCTGTTCCTAGGCCTAGAGTCGTACAGACTTTCAGGATTTGGTGTTTTACATTGTTTTGGGTGCTCGACATGATAGGTTTTGATATAGTTTAGTCAATATTACCTGACTCTGTAGAGGCAGGGTTGAACATCTGATAGTAACCCTATATTATATGTGTGTGTGTGTGTGTGTGTGTGTGTATACACACACACACACACACACACACACACACACACACACACACACACACACACACACACACACACACACACATATTTAATTTGAAGGCCTTAAGAACATGTGGGGGTTGTACCTGGCATACAGAATGAATGACAGTGATGGCAGTATAAGTACATTTACCATGTTTTGCCAAAAGTTACAACAAATACAAATTATATGTTCTGCCTCTAGAGTGGGAAAGTGGGAACAATGACAATATAAAATTATCTGGATAATTTCAGGGATAAGTATTAATCACAAAAAACATTAAGGAAAAAGGATGAGGCAGATATACCTATCCCTCAGCATGTTGCAATTCAAACCCTCCTGATGTTCAATAATCTGTAACTGGGATGTCAAGTACTCAGATTAAGTAATATTGTAAGTGAGTCAAGATAAGCTTATGGACTGATCACTGTTATCCTTGTTTTTTTCTCTCGGTATAGAAATCATGTAAGCAGTAGGGCACAAACAGATATATTGCAGCTTTAAGAGTTGGAACTGTATGCCCAAATTACTATGTTGTGAAAGATCAATACTTAATATGTTTTATACTAACTGGTAGCACAGACACTGAGATTGCTGCTGGAATATATATTTTTGATATAACTATTAACCAGTGCTTACATTAGGAAAACACTTTTTGTGATAGTGAACCCACATTGGGGCATACATAATACCTACATTCTGTATGCCTAAGATACAATTCATGATGGTCACAGTGTTTTATGTATGGCCACTTCTGAACGTAAACAGCATAGAGGCTTGTGTTTTTGCTAAGTATAGGCTACAGACTGTATGCTGCTCTAATGCTATTTATATGTATCCAATATGCATTAGAAGCATTTTCTAAAATAACAGAATCATTTTATTCAACTTTTATAAGCACAGCTTTGAACAACACTTTGCATGCCACAGTTTTTTGTGTACACCAGTTAGCTACCTGACTACAGAATAATTATGTGCATAACTTATGGGAGCATATACCTATTTTTCTCTCTGTCACTCTCATTGTCTCTCCCTCTCCCAGTTAATGACATCATATTGCTATTTAGAATGTACATTCCCATGCGGTTAATTGCTTCTTTGTACTGAGCAGTGGCGAGCAAGTGCTATTTGGTATCATATTAAGATAACTGAATAGAAGAGTACATAATGCTATATTATAATGATCTAAGTGGTCTTTTTTCCAGAACCTACAGACTGTAGAATATTGTGAACTATGGAAGATTACAATTTGAATGATAATAGTATCTCAGAGGACTATATAAATACATTGCGAGCTAAAGATTCTTTGTTAATGTGTTACATCTTTGTATACTGTCTTTTGAAAGGTGTTTTATTTATTGTGTTAGTTGAACTGAATCTCCTTTTATGGTTAACTGTTTAGAAATCTTCAGTAATTGACCATTTTGGGTATAGTTTGTAGGGAAATTAATGACATTTTGATGCAAACAGGCTTGAATACTTATCTCATCAGTTTGTTTGGGAAGGTGCGTGCCGTGGAACAGGCAAGAATGTTTTTTTCATTTATTTGCTAGTGTTAAATGTAGAACACTCAAGGGGTTCGTAAATATGAGCTACATAATACTTTCAAATGTTAATTTATGCTGTTTTGAGTAATACATATACAATTTTCCATGTTTTTTAAGCTTATATAATAATATGAAGGCAAGTCTATATTAAAGTCAGATTTGTGTGAACATGGGTGTGTGGGGGTTATATACTATTATCTTGTCACAGAGTAAATTAACCATGTAATACTTATCTGAGTGTAGATGATTAGAATTATGTTTCTTCTTAGCAGCGAAGCTCAGGCATATGAACCTAGGAAGTTACATTTAGGGATTCATGGGGAATCGTCTTCATTGCAATGACTTTAGGTGTCTTACGGTTGTCACAACAGTATTTAAAAAAAGTTGTAGAAACAAAATAGGCCATTTTGTTACTGGAAACATAGGATGCCATTCACACCTCACTGAGAGGAAGGTAATATTCCATAAAGTTCATACAGAAAGGGAATAAATAAAGTTATATATATATATATATATATATATATATATATATATATATATGTATATACTTATGTGTGTGTGTGTGTGTATACATACATACATGCATATATATATATATATATATATATATATATATATATATATATATATATATATTTTTTTTTTTTTTTTTTTTACAATGACTATAACTGCAGTCACAATGAACAGGAGGTAATTATATAATTTCAGAAAGGTAGAAAGGCTATCACAAACAGATTATATGGAAGGCATTTATTAAGGGGTGAAAAGCCATTACTCATAATTTGTATGCTCCTAAAGATGATAAATGCGATGTGTTTTGCAGAAGAAATGGCAACCCATAGTGTTATTAGAATACTGCCGCTTAACAGCAGGAGACCTTAAAGGCACAAAGAATGTAGAAATAGACTGGATGGGAAAACAAAATGCCGTACAAGAATGTAACTTTAACTGAACAGACAGAAACAAAAAGGGGATAGATGGGATCTTGTATGTTACTGCACAGCAATATAGTTCTTCAAGAAATACAAACGCTGAAGCCAGTAGGTTAGATGAGTTTTTCATTAAACATTTTTTCCTTCAGTCAATTTCAAGACATTGTTATAATTGTTATAAAAGAGAGATATATTTCAGACTCTGAGTTACTAGTGATGAGTATAGACTGTGGAATGGAATATGACCAACCGAAGTCTTGGCAATGGAAGCCAACACAGTAAAGTAAATTAGAATAACTAGTTACTAGTGAAAACCAAGTAAGAAAGATTCAAGTTTAATATGGTGGGATCTAGGTCAAAACAACCCTAACAGCTTCCTTAGGGATAAAGAAGAGGCATATAACTGAGACAATCAAGTAAAAAACAAAAGATATTGAAAGAAATACTGAAATATATACCTGTCATAAAGGAGAATGAAAGAGAGAAACTTATAGAAACTGCTATTTTAAAGTGTGATTTGACATAGTTAGCAATGGAACCAGCTGAAGCCAAATGTTTTAGTAGATGAGATTACTGTTGGCTGTGGCGAAAATATAAAAAAAATACATTGTGTACACTTTTAAGGTGAAAAATAGGAAAACAAATAGGCACAATAATATATAACTAGTTAAAGGACAGTGAGGATTTGATTACAGATCATTCAGTTCATATTAAGGAGGAATTACACAATGTTATAAGAATCATTTGGTGAGCAACTTGCTAGTAATAAGGTTAATTGTTTGATAGTGACATTATCACAGAGGTATTGGATGAAGAAACATAAGATACTTTGCATCACAGAACAAAAGAGAGAACAAAACTATTCAGAAATTAAAAATGTGGAATTGCTAGGGTCTGATTGGTATCCAGCTCCATTTATACATTGATAAGATTTGCTAATCAGTAGATTAACTGGTCTCTTTGAAGAAATATCGGTTCCTTCCATAACCAGACTAGGACTGCTGTACTACCTAAGAGTAAAGGCGATAAAACTTAACCTGGGAAATAGTAGACCAATATCACTACTAAATATAGGTATAAAGATACCTGGGCAAGCATTAAGGCTAGAGATGGTTTTAATAAAACTGACAAAGAAGAGACTAAGTGAATTTTTCAAGGCAGGTAGGCCATTGGTACCTGGTAGTACTTATAATTATTAGCTTGTGGAGGACTCTGGGGATAAACGGGGTTCCCAAAATTAGACCATGGGTTTGGGTTGTGGAGTGCAGGGCTTGCAGTAAGTAATACTCCACAGAGGATTAGCCCCCACATGTAAGTATTTGAATACCTTGTGGCAAAACTGAATAATAATCATAAGCACTGGCCTTTAAAACTATTGTAGTGGAGTGCCAAAAGGAGAAGTGATTTCTTATTTCTTAGCACAGAATGTCCATACTTAGAATAGTTCATACAGTTAGCAATATAGAATTGTTTCACTCAAATAATTAGGCTTTTTAATAAAGCATATACCTTTAAACAGGTCTATTGTTTGTAAATATCTAAAGATTTAGGGGGGGAGACTAAAAATAATAAATGCTGTTATGCGTAAATCATAGCAGTTTAGAGGAATATAGACAACATTTATAAGAACAATTTAAAAAAAGGGAGAGCATAGAGCCATGTTAACGGAAATCATATGTAGTGAATACTACGATTAGACTCATATTCCTTTAGTTATTTTTTCCCCATTTTTGGCAACCTCAAAGTTGACTATAAACTGTACACAGTGCCTTCCCTTACCCTACAGGTCTACCAAACGCAACTGCCCTCCACCGACTTCCTCTGGCCATGTTATGGGCTGATGGAGATGAAGGCTCAGCTGGACAGCATTATAGTACTGTCTGTCAATGTATTGTTTTTTTGTTCATTTGGACTTAAGCTCAGTGAGTGAGTTTGAATTGGGAGGGTTTAGGATAATGCAAGTGTTATCAGCTTGCAATCAACTAATCAGGAAATTATTCCAGATGAGTGAATTCAAACTTGGAAACAAGGCCTGCAATCAGTGGTGCATTAAAATAGGGGAAATTCAGTTGACTTCAGGGCCCAAAGCTCCAGGGTGTGGGCATGACCTGCCATCCAATATCTGTAATGAAAAATATTTGTTTTAAAACTTTTATGTTCAGCATTAATTCATTTTTGTTAGCTTATATGCTGAACATAATAACTGCTAAAGAAATAAATACTTAATTTTAGTGTAGATTAAAAAAAAACATAATGACATGGACATCATGACTACTGACTTCTGCATATATGCAGTGCCTACCATTTCTGCATCCACAGCAAGGGCCAGTGATTCTCTTGAGCAAGGGATACTTTATGTATAAGTAAGGAAGTGCTCCCTAACTTTAAATAAATAGTTAGATAGGTAGATAGATAAACAGATAGATAACCAGCCCAGTTGTGTAAAGCAAGGAATATTTTATTGTTGGACTACTGCCTGTGTGAAAGAGGTACACTATCGTAATCAGAAGACTGAGATCTACACAGTCACCAAAGTAGGGGTAACTGTTGAGTTGGGGTGGGGCTAGCTGTGGATGAAATTAGCTAAATAGTCTAACTTTACAAGAATAGCATGCATTTATGTGATATAATTTGGAATGCTTGACTCTCCAGCTGTTATTTATGAGAGACAGTTGAAACTGTCCCTAATTTTGCAGAATGCATATTTTTTGGTCTGTTCCACAAAAAATGTGTGTCTTTCTGATAAATTACTGAGGACTATAGGCAGTAAATATTAACATGCACTTGAGGTTCAGACTTCATGTCCTTCAAAAATGCAGGATAATGCAAAATCTATTGAAATAGTTAAAATTGTTCCCTCATTTTGGACATTGTACATAAGGCTTTTAGTCTGTGATTCTTGTGCTAAGTGGTTGAGAGGTATTATTTTATCATGATCAGTTCATGTGTATACATCAAAATGACTATAAATGCTGGCTGCAAACATTTGTGGATGAAAGTAATGTGCCCTGTTGTTGCTTGCACAATTTAAACTGTGTAGATTTATAGTATTACTGTGCATTTATGTAAAACAAGTTGAAATACTTTTCTGTGTTCATTTTGTTTTATCACAACCAAAGATAATGATAGCAGTTTTGTGGTCTTCTGAGGTTGAAGTGCTGTTTATTATTATTATTATTATTATTATTATTATTATTATTATTATTATTATTATTATTATTACTGGTTGGTAAGTTTTGTTTCAGTTCTTGCTGGAAAATGTTTAAAACTATTCAAATTTAAAACAAACACATGTACATGCATGCAAATGTGTGGGCGCACACACACACACACACACACACACACACACACACACACACACACACATACACACACACACACAGATTTTGCTTTATTAAGCAATACATATTTAAACCAGTATAGTAGAACTATAATAGTAACTAGGAAAGTGAATTCAAAAGAATATGTACATGAGGTTTTGGTCTAAAAAATGTGTGCAGGTAGGGTTTATGGCTTGAAAACCAACCAGGGGCCATTGCCTGCAGTGCTAGGGGAACTTTGAGTATGATGAAGTTGAGACTGTATCTATACAGAGATGATAAGGGATTAACAGGGTTATATAGGCTCAGCACAAGAGCCTGTGGAAATAACCAGGAATAATAACTTGTAAATTAGTTGTCTTCCAGAAGAAATACTTTTTTTTCACATTTAGGAGACATATTTATTCTATGTTGAATAGGTAGAATGGTGATCCAGGTGGACCATTTCCTTGCTCAGACCAGGAGAATACACTTTTTCAGGAGTATAGCACATTATCAGTAAAACAGTAAACAGGGAATGAATGTATAGCAGGAGGCAAATAGAGTGGAATTGTTGGAACATAGCATCTGATTTACTAACACAACACTAGTTATAGTAAAAATGATAACAGTTGCAATGGCATTCTAGAGATTTAAGATTAAGCACTACTATGTGTAGGTTGAACATAACTTTTACATAATAAGATAACAGAATGCACAAGTTAGGGAGAGAGAGAGAGAGATAGATAGAGAGAGAGAGAGAGAGACAGACAGACAGAGAAAGAAAGAGAGAGAGGAAGAAAATGAGGAGGAAGGGGGCAGGATAGTGGCTTGAGAGAAGTGATTGGAAGCAAGGTACAGTAGGGGTAGAGGGTAGAATGGTAGGGGAGAAAAAGGAGAACAGAAAAAGTGTGGTTAGGAGGTAAGTTGGGTTGGTTATCATATTCAGAGCAACAGGAGGATGCAGTATTGATAATGATGCTTGGCTGGCCTGGTTAGATGTGGTGTAACTATCAATCTCATAACTCAGTAGAATACACCTCAAAGCCAATGATTTACCATTACAAAGGTATTCTCTGTCTATAGGAAATTTAAAAGTAAATATGGTCTATGATCTGCTGTTGTAATATGAAATTAGGCAGTTCCAAATTGATGTTCTTTCACTGGATCATCTTCTGGAACTTGTCCTTGTGACTAGTAGTGATGTAGCATCAGCGATGGTGTTTGCAGCATGCTGTGTTCAGTAATGGGGATTACTTTTCTATAATCAGGCAAGAGCAAACTGGGATTTCTTTTCTTTTGCAGTTGTCTTCAGTGATCAAAATGAGCAGCTTGGTTGTTTTTGGTAGTCTGCATGCAGCTTCAGTGAGATGTGAAGTGACTTTTTTTTTTTTTACTGAACCTCGTTGAACCAATAATAGGAATTAACAACAAATAATGGTGATTAGCTAGAAAGTAGCTTGGGATTTTTTTTTACCAACAGCTTGGGATTTATTAGCAGTTTCTTTCATATCTGTCAACAAGCAGATTTTTAGTTTCAGAAAGTTAACATATGGCAGGTGGAGTAGCATGTGTGTGCATGTGTGTCTGTGTAGGAGTTTATACTCCTACACAGCTATACTCTGAAATCAGACCTAAGCTATATCAGTGCAGTTTCATAATTCAGAAAATAATACTTTGCTTGCCTCATATTTATGCCGTTACATCAGGAAAAGAAGGAGCACTTTCTCTAAATGACTTGCTCAGAGTCACACAGTAGACAAATGAAGTTAGAAATAATGAAATCCTACACCCCATACTCCAGGCAGCAGCTCATTAAGATCTTAGAGAAATAATCTTTTGCTCTGAATGTCAGATCTTTGTTAAATATTTAATTTTCTGTTAAATCACTGAGGATTACAGTCAGTCAATAAAGCCAGTTAGTAGAGTTTCTAATTATTTAGACAATGCATGCATACATACATACAAATGTTTCAAGCACAGGTATCAATGCCCTTCTAGCCTACCAATATAACAAAACAGTTGTTCCCATAGTAAGTGCCCAGGCTTCTCTTAAAAATACTTAAACCAGTACTTGCCTTAATGTAATTTATTAGCCTGCTCCATGCATCATCTGATCTGTCAGAGAGCCAATTAGTGCTCGTCACTTTCCCATAGAATTGTCTACATAGGTTGTAGATGATTCTCTGCTACTTTTAAATGCCCCAAACATTCACAAATGTAGTTGTTTCTAAATGCCATATATACCTGAATAAGATCTCCTCTTAAATATCTACAAGACACTGTACAAGTTAAGATATTTTAGTCTTTCATGGTAACTGAAATTTTTACATCCATGCATGCCCTTGGTATAGTTCAGCTGTATTCTTCCCAGTTTACTAATGCGTGTTTTCTTATAAGATTTCCATATTGTTATAGCATGCTCAAGTTTGGGTGTAATGTAATTAACAAATAATGACTTCATCATTTCTGATTTCCTAGACTTTGAAAATTTTATACAACTTATAATTCTATAAATGTAATTAACCAATTGGTTGATATGATAAACTGGATCTAGACATATACACAGGTACTTAAATGAATCTACAGTTTCAGTCACTGGTCTGTATTAAATATTCACCTTTCAATTTATGTCTCCCAAATCTCATATGGTTAGTTTTTGATGTATTTATTCTACTGTGCCCAAATGGTTGATATAATAAAGTTCTTTTACAGACATGTCCTAAGTGTAACAAATCAGTTTGCCTAATTTCAAGTCATCTGGATACAGACTGTAGAACACTTTACATGAAAATTATATGTCTAAAAGATATAATCTAAGTAAGACACCCTGACTGTAACTAACCGATAATTTTACCTAACTGCTGTATGATATTTGCTATGTCCTATTTGTAAGCCATGTAGTTGTCCATCTTATCAAGAGTAGAATAATATCTACAGTTAATATATTGTCCTTGACAATACTACT
This sequence comes from Protopterus annectens, assembly GCF_019279795.1. NCBI lineage: Eukaryota > Metazoa > Chordata > Ceratodontiformes > Protopteridae > Protopterus > Protopterus annectens. The sequence goes on from NC_056731.1 coordinate 671,302,269, forward strand.
CTCCTCTCCTACATCTAGCTTTATTATCCCCCTATATATGACAACTTTATCATTTAAATGATATCTCTCTGCTTCTCTTTACCTACTCTCTGTGCCCTGCTACCTGTTCACTCTCTACCAAGGCTATTTTTTTCTCCTGCAAATACCTATAAATAACCCATTCATCCTCTCTCCTCAATTATTCAAGCTCAATTCCTACCATAACTTACCTTACAGATTGATTTTTTTTTCCTTTACAGAGCTCCACAAGAGGCCTGGGCCTTCCTGCTCAATTCTCCTACCCTACCCACATTCCTACCAACCCCCATTTCAATTACATTTATACCTACCAACCCCACCCACACTACTTCCAATCTCCACCTAAATCTCAATTATTTAATCCATAAAGCTGAACTCACTACAAATCACCCATACTCAATATCATTAATAGTTAGTAAATGAACTACACCCCTGCTGCAAATTCATACTCCTTACTCACACACATACTTCTACATTTCCAGTCTCTCCCTATACTCACACACTAATCATTTCACAGGTATACTAGCCACAATCCACAGAACATACCCATCTCACTCACCACATTAAAATTCAAACTACTTTAATATACTGCTTTCCCTCACTACAATGAACTATCAAGTAACACTCCTCCAAATTGTCACCCGCTCTATCCTACTACTTTTATACTCCCTCACGTTATACTATATTCTGCTACAACACAACATTTCCACTCTCTGGCAAACCATATCAATTATATACCTAAGGAAACCTTCAAACTGTATTATAGCACCCCACTTTTCTCTACCTCCAATATGGACCATCACCTAAAAAAATTCCATCCTCTAAGAAACTTTTCCTACACCTCTCAGAAACAAGAAAAACTACCAAACAAACTTATCGAACTCTATATAGACATTCTAAATCAGTTAAATAAATCCAGGGACATACACTCCAATCCTGGTCCCATGCGGCCACCCAATATAGCAAGTAGCTCAGACTCTATCAACACAGGATCACTACACCAAAAAACAAGGCATCCCTACTCCTTCTTATCATGAATGTAAGGAGTATTGCAAATAAAGTTCATGACCTGCATGCCCTACTCTCTCTATACTCCCCAGATAAAGTAATATTAACTGAAACATGGCTAAAACCCAACAATAACAACAATGACATAACAACTCTTGGATATAATATTCTGTGTAAAGATAGGTTAACAAGAAAGAGTGGGGGAGTAGCAATCCTCTTCAAAAATCACATACTACTTGACCACTTACATATATCTACACCTGACTTTGACAATTCTGAACTTATATTTGCCAAATTAAAAATTAACCCCAGAAAGCACATTAACATCATAGGAGGTTATATTTCACCAGGTAGAAATATTCCCACTTTGGAAAATTACTGTATAGGATCTCCACATCCCTACCACAAGAAACAATCATGTTGGGTAACTTCAATATTGACTGGCTTGACTACTCCTCACATAATCCCACAGCCCACATCGACCTTCACGGGTTTACCCAACTAATCACATCCCCTTTCAGGACTGACAAATCTTTCAAACAACAGTCAATCTCAACTGTATTTTGGTTAGCAACTCCTCCTTAGTATCTCAAACAGACATAATAAACTTCCATGCATGCCATAGAACTATTAGAATTAAGTCCAATGATGCACCCTGGTTAACTAAGGAATGCAGATCCCTACTAAAGGCTAGAGATAAGGTGTGGGAACAATTTCAAAAAAATAAAACCCAGTTATCAAAACAAACATACCCAGAACTATGTAACCAAGCAAAAAAGATAGTAAGATCAGACAAAATAAACTACCACAATACACAGAATAAACACACAAAACACCCTCAAAAATTCTGGAATGCAATTAATAACATACTTCACCCAGGTAAATCAACTACCCTAACCCAACAACAACTAACAGTTCTGACAGCTTAGCAGCCAAATTCAATAAATACTTCACAGAACTTTTCAAGCCCTTGTAAACCCTCAAGCCATCATCAGCAACTCTACCCCTCCCTCCAACACAGCACCATCTCCCAAAATAGTGTCCCTCACCTTAGCTTAAACCCAGTGCCTGTTAAATCCATAAAAAAATACCTCAAAAACTGAAAACAACTACTCTAGCTGCAGATAACCTCCCAGCTGACTTTCTAAAAATTGCAGCTGAAGCTATAGCCTATCCAGTAGTCATACTCATCAACCAGTCAATATCTGAAAGACATATACCTAGTATTTGGAAAACCTCCCATATTCTACCACTACATAAAGGAAGTAATTCCATAGATTTTACAAATTATCCCCCTGTTGCCATCCTATCTACCTTATCCAAAATACTTGAAAGAGTAGTGCATACCCAATAAATAAACTACCTTCTCACTCACAAACTGCTATCACACACTCAAAATGGCTTTCATCTCTTTCATAGCACCACTGCCTAATGTCCTTTACCAATATGGTTAACCAACATTGAAACAATAGACAATATGTATCTACTATATTCTTGGACCTTTCCAATGCCTTTGACATGGTAGATTACAATAAACCCATTAACATTCTCTCCACACTAAACCTTAGTAATTCTAGTATCACATGGTTTCAAAGCTACCTAGCAGGACGTCTCTTCACGCGATCCAGTGACAAAACCAATTCTCCCCTCAGCTCCCAGTTCTCTTAGGGTTCCACAAGGCTCCATTATTGGACCTTTGCTTTTCTCTATATTTATCAACCAGCACAGCACCTCCCTACCACATCCTGCTGTAGTACAATACATGGATGACTCCACCCTAATATGTGCAGCCTCCACACTACAAGACCTCCATACCATTACCCAAGATCCTTTCCTACCTGTTGAAACATGGCTCACTAACTCCCAACTCATTCTGAATCCCAACAAAACTAAGCTCCTTCTCTTTAGCCCAACTAAATCCTTCTCAGCTTCACAGTCATTTACTATCTTGTCCAAAAATACGACAATGATCACCCCAATAACACAAACTAAACTACGTAGGATAGAAATTGACAATAACCTGAAATCTGATATACACATAGCCCAAACCATCAAAAAGGTCCACAAGAAACTAAGTCTCCTATATAGAAACAAATGATTTCTGACAAGAAATACAAAAGTTGCTATAGCCTGTACACACCTCTTATCAACAATTCTCTATGCCTCCTCATTACTAACCAACCTCCGCAAAACTGACTTAATCAAACTGGACTCTTGCTATAAAATAGCAAAGTTTGCAACTGCTGCCTCCTATAGGCCACATCATTGTGCATCTCTTAAACAACTGAATTGGATTGGACTTCCTCAGCTACTACACTTCAACCAGCTAACCTTTGCACACAAAATTCTCCACCAACCTGATAAAAACCCTGCTCACCAAAATATTATGCTTCCATACACCAATTTCCAATGCTCTGCTCCAGCAACCTACCTCTTTTAGATACCACCAACAACCGTGCTGGGAATTCACTCTTCTCTTACTACATTCCTAAAATATGGAATAAGCTACATACCTTAATAACCGCAAACAGTTCTATTACACAATATAAAAACTCCTAAGGTCTCACTTAGCAGACACATGGCTATGTTCTTGCAACACTCCTGGACAGACCTTCCTTAGGCTCTCTGAAAATTATTGCCCTTAAAAATAAAATAAAATATTGCATTGTTAACATCAACTACATCTACTGGGTAATAGCCTTCTGTATCACTAAATTGTAATTTACTCAGGATGAATAATGTCAATGTTTTTAACGAAAGAATTGTATTCATTATGTATTTGTTTATTTTGCTATCAAAATAGATACCTCCTACAGGTTTGTTAACTTCTGTTTAGTCTGCGATTGTCACTGTTGTATATTCTATACACATTTGTGAATCTTGTGTTTTCTTCTTTCTTATATGGTTATGTATATTTAATTTGTATTCTATAATTTGGATTTATACTTATTGGAGCTGTGTCTGGTCAGACTTTCCCAGTTAAAAAATGTAAAATAAAATAAATAAATAAAATCTAGTTGTTTCAATTTATTGATAGTGTTTTGTGTATGACACTGTAAGCGGCTGAAGTTAAATCTACATAAATTACATCACAGCTATTATTAAATTGTTAATGAACATCATGTTACAGGTGACAATAGATCTATGTTCAACATATGCTTGTTGATATATGGTTTCAAGTCCCAGCCTTTCCAGTTCTGACAATAATTTATCAAATGTTACCTTCTCTATTATTTTTCTACACCATGAAAGTAGAGGTAAGGGTCTCTGTGACTGGGTTTGTCCTACTCCGCTTTTCCTTAAAGACAGCTTTAATAAAAGCATGTCTCCAATCTTGAGGAATCCCCCATATTTATACAGTGTAGTAAATAATAAATATAATGGTAATATAAGTTCTTGCTGCAGTGTTCTCAGGTCATTATTATTAATTCCTTCTCCTCCCTGTGCTTTGTTTGGATCCAGTTTGCATAGTTCTTTTTCAATATAATTTAATTTGATTTCAATATCTAAGGTTACCTGGATGTCACTAGGACAACTTATCACCTTTTTATGGATCCAAACTGTTTTGTATAAGATTTTGTAAAAATATATATAGAATCTGTTGTGCCTGAGAAAAAAATTTAAAATCCGCAAACAGTTTATAAATTTGTATGTCTCCACTCCTTCCATATTGCATGCATCTATAAAATGGTTTCCTATTATATTACACGGATATCCATGCAACACCTCTTAGTCTGTTATTTTTTTAAAGTGAATTAGAGCTGTCTAGAAGTTGAAATTCTGAACTAATAGCTATTTCCTGTACTGAAAAGTGCAGGGTTTGAATCATTCCACCTCAATATGCCTACTTTTACTTTGAGTAAGTCATTTAAACAGATAGTGTTCCCAGATTGCCTACTAAAAAGCGGCACTTTGTCCAGTGGGTTTACCTGATTAATAAATACCTAAGATAATACTTACAATTTCTCCATTATTAGTCACCTTTCTATCATCCCCATTATTTTTGGCTTTGTCCAGAATTCTTGAGCAAAGAAGTTAAGAGGTATTTTGCTCCATTCCTTGATACATTTGTGGAATTTTTGGCAAATTGTTGTGGATTGCATTTAGTGAAAGGTGTACAGGTTTCAGACTTTGCATCCTTCAGAAGATGTTTGCTAATGTAAATCTTGTTTGTTATTCAAGCAAACTTCCAAACATACAATACTATTAATAATATTAACAATAAGTATTTAAAAGTTGTCCCTGATTTTGAGCATTTTTCTCTGTTTCTTTGGTTAAGATGTTTAGAGGGCATAGCGGAATTTTTATTAGGTGGTATTATATGGTGCTGATAGCAGTGAGTTGAGATATTTCTGGCCCATTGTTTAAGAATTTATTCATTCATTTGCTCTTAAGCTGATATCTGTGGTGAGCAATCATGCAAGAGAATGTAATTGATGGTTGTATGTGTATGTTTGTATGTTGTGTGTGGGTCCTGCATCCCACAGTAATTATGGTGTAATGGAAGGAATAGATTGCAACAAACAGGAGCATCATCATATGAGGATTCTCAGTTTTCCTGTTTTGTTTACTGCTGACAGTGTTTTAATTGTCTGTGTATAAATAAAGCAGATGGCATAACATCTCAAAGTCTAAGCATTTAATTGTAATATTTTAAGTATGAATACATTTTTCATTTATCTTATTTTTGCAGCTTCCCAGATTTGAAATGCACTATGATGAGCTACAAGAGCTTTTCTGGAACTTAGTGCAGATGAGTAAGGATGAGTTGTTAATGTGATGCTTTCTGTAGTACAGAGTTTGAGTTCCTCACCCTCTGTTTGTCTTTTGTGTGAATCTAACCAAGTCACTCCACCAAAAGGTGCTCCTGGGCTGCCCCTAAAATGGGTGAGTTGTGTCTAGTGGGCTGTTTCAGACCATTACCAAATGTGATACACATACATTTGTCATTTGAATCCCATTCACACTTCAAATAGCCACTAGTTAGAACTTCACTATATACTATTTGACTATAAATCTCAACATATATTTTGTAGTTTAATGGGTTTCTGGATGGATTTTCAATAAAAGAGAGCTTCAGAGGAGGAACTGTTGCTCATGCTAAGTCTATTTTCAAGGACAGAGGGCTTTGTTTTCATAAGCAAATGGCTGTCAGTATTTTTGCTGTAAGATTTTAAATAAAAGTTTTATTCAAATCTGTATCATCATTGTAAAAGTAAATAAGTACATATTATGCATACTGGCAGATTTGAACAGGGTTTAACAGTAATTGGGGAGGGATAGCTAAGTAAGGAGATAGTTATATGGCTTGGGGGCCCAGTCCATTGCTCTGCATAGATCCCATTGGACCCCATTTGATAATCATCCACCTCTGCCATCCAGTGTATTCGGGGAGAACTAGTGCAGAGATGCTAGCAGAAGGCATGGCAGGGAAGCTGTGAAATGTAGTCTTCCTACCTCCCTGCTCTGACTTTATATGCTAGAACTACGACAATCCTAATTTTATATGTTGTGCCCCCAAGTAAGCAAATTTAGGCATTATGCTTTGACTCTCAAGAAGCATGAATTTATGCATAAGCAAATTTTAAATGCTATGATTTTGGACTCTTTTCAATGATTTTTAATGATCCCCTGCTGAGACGTTGAGGGGGCATGCACAGAGTATTTGGGAACACAATGAAAAGTTAAAATCTCTTCCTTCACAATAGTAGGAAGTATGAAGAACATGCCATTAAAGTAATGGTTATATATGTGGAATTGGCAGATGCAGATTGTGCAACAGTGGTACCTGATACCAGCCAAACACAGTAGGGCAAGGAAGCTTCCTCGTTTGAAATGTCAGAAAGTATACAAGTATGGGATGCTCTGATAATATACTCTGGGAATGCCTCAGAGCCTAGGAGTATTAGGAGCAGTACAAAAAGAGCTGGACAAGACATTTGAAAAGCCAGTGGTATGAAACTGGACTTTTTTCAGTCTGGCTGAGGGAGAAAACATAAATACATGTAAAGTTAGCAAATTACTCCTTGCACATGAATGGAAGTTGAAGTCTGCTTGTCCCATAGCCAACATGAAAACAAAATATCACTTGAAACTATTTAGAAGAGTTTAAATATATAAAATTGGGTAATGGGTTAGGTAAGATCTGCCAAAATTGGAGTAACTGCCTTTTTTTATAAGAATTTTTTTTTTAAATGAAAATTTTATACCTCTGTATTTGAAAACATATTTAATGGTTATCATTACTGTGAAATACACCCATGAGTTGCTAACAAAATGGACATTATCATCTTTTTTATGTAACAAACTTTGATTTATGTTACATATTGAAATATCAACAGTAACATGAGCATATGAAGGTTGTGTAAGGATGGAACACCTGATATCCTTACATTCACTGCTGCAGTATTCTTAACATTTGGGGATTCCCTGTCTTGGAAGCCTGTTGTCCGGCCAGTATACCAAAGACTTCCTGTTGCATTTAAAGGTATGCTTGAATGTCACTCAAATGCTCCTTGCATACCATATGGCATAAAGGTGATGTTCAGGCTTACTATAAACAGAACTTCTTTGCCGCCAGTCAGAATGCATCTTTTCATGATCTGACTGTTTTCCTGTGTCTGTTTTGCCAGCTGAATGCATTGTCATTTTCCAGTGATTACATTTACCTGTTTACAGTGAAGATAACTGCCTGTTGGGGTTTTTGTTTTCACTTGCTTTTTTTGTGCTCCTTGGGGTTAATGTCATCCAGGAAGGGTAAATGCCAGTGAGGGAGACAGATTCCCTATAAAGGCTGCCATGATAAGAGTCCTTTTTGTCTACGAGAATCTCATGACCATACATCTTGTTCTATTTGTCAGGCATTTGTTATCAAAACCCTTTTAAGTAGACTTTCCTCCCTTTCCTTGCATCTTGAGAACCAGTGTCTTAAGCTTCTTGCTAAAGATACTATGGATGGAGTCTCCCACCCTGATTGGCAGCCATTAGGGAAGAAGAAGCAGAAGGAGAAAAAGATATGACCAGAATCTTCCACTGTCCAGCCTCTGCCAGGTGTTACTCCTGAGGTTGTTACAAACCCAGAGGCTTACCTGGCTGTGTTGTCAGATTCCTCTATTATGACCGTTTTTGAGGCTGATGAGATTCTGACTGGCAGCACATCCAATGAGGCTTTGCAGGCATCTATCCTGGACATTTAGGAGGAACCACAGTTGATTTTTTTGAGTGGATTATGGGAGTGGCTCAGATTTTAGTTGGGGAAGAAGTTCCTACTATGGTTCTTGACTATCATCCTGGGACTGAGTCTTTTCAGTTTTCCGGAGGGGACGTTCCCTTAAAAAAAAATCAAAAAATGAAACAAGTTTCTTCTGCTCCTATCCTCAAAGTGAATGGCAGGCTTTCACTCAGGAGCTATTTTCTGCTTTAATGTCTTTAAAGCCTCCTCAAGGGGGTTCACGTCCTGCTCCTTCTTCGTCCTCTACTCCCCTTAAAAGGACTAGAGAGCAGCATTCTTCTGAGACTGAGTCCATGACTTATTCTACTCAAGATTCCTTCTCCTTTGGACCATGGGTCAGAAGAGGAGGAATCTATTAGTCCTGATGCTCCTTTTGCGGAAATTTCCTTTGGGGATACACTCTCTAGGATGATGTTTTTTTTTAAGTGGGATTGTATTCAGTTCAATGATATCCATAGGTATTAGGAGTCGCTACAGTTGGAGTCCCCTAAACCTGTGGCTATTCCTCCTGTTTTGGTTGCCTTGTTGGATGTTTTTTCCAGTGCCTCTCATGCTCCTGATTCTTTACTCCCTGCTCCCAAGAAGCCTGTTAGGTTTTATATGGTGCCTGAGGATTGTTTCTTTTTCTATAAATGTCCTGCTGCTGACCCTTTTTGATCTTTGTAGCCTCTGATAAGCTATCTCAGTTGCTTCCTTCTCCCAAGTTATTACCTTCTGTCAAAGATAGCAGAACAATGGAACACCTGTGTAAGAAGATTTACACTTCTGCTACCCTAGGTTTTAGGGCTATTAATTATTATACCTATATATTTAAGTATGTGTTTTCTCTTCTTTCTCAGGCCTGTCAACTTATTTCTGATTTTCCAGACTCTGAGGGTAAAACTTCTGTTCTTTCCTTGCTAGGCACTTCCACTCAAGTTATTAATCATTCTATTAAATGTAGTTATGATGTGGCAGATGCTTCTTCTACAGTTGCTGTTTTTGGTTCATTTATGTGAAGATATTCTCGGCTTAGGCTCCAGCCTCTACCTGATTATATTAAAGCTAAGTTGATAGATGCTCTCCTGGATTCAAAACTTTTGTTTGGGGAAGTTGCTGCATGTTTAAGTCCCCTCAGGATTAGGATAAGGATTTACTGGAGCTTAAACATCAAACAAAAAACACCTAGCATAGTTGAGTCAGCAAGGATATCCACACAAAGCTTTTAGTGCCTACACTGTTTATTATCCACTTTCATCAAAATACTTTATCAGAAAACAAAATCACTATAAAGTACACCCTTTATAAATATAAATAAAAAAAATCAGTAAAACAATAAAACAATTAAAGTAGCAGAAACAATTACCCATTTAAGCTTTCTTAACATATACTCTTCTGTTTTTTAAAAAAAACACTGCATCATTGAGTCCTGGACTTCTATCTGATCTCAAATTTATTTGCCAGGAAACTTCTCTTTGTTCCAAAAATAATATTAATTCACCTCCCCTTAAGTCTAAATGCCCTTGTTCTATAACCATAAATAAAAACTTCTTAAAGTTGAGGCAATTCAAGGTGTATTTGTAGAAAGCACTTTTTGTATCTTTCTTCCTAATATAATACTGGTGTTCCTTAATACGTTCCAACAGCCTTCTAGTAGTCATTCCAATATAAAAGCTAGACACCAGGAGCACACACTAATAGGGTCATAGGTTCATAGGTATGTACTAGGCTTATGGCCCTGGGGCCTATGTAAGCCTAGCCAATAAGAACCCCTAGTATCATGTCAACAGACATTAGTTCCCATTGCCTCTATCTAGCAGGGCAGCTGAGGTGATTCTCGGGGTGAATTTTCTATTTCCCATCCACTCAACAAAATTTCTTTTGAAGAGGGCCAGAGAAGAGCTCTGCTTAATGTGGATTGGGAGTCTGTTCCAGAGCATGGGCAATCTCTGGGTAAGGAACCTATCCCTCCAGCATGTTCTATTTAAGGTGGTAACAACACTGAGGTCCCTGGAGCATGTGGCATGGTGGGATTGTTTTTTTTTTTAGATGTAACATGTCTAGCAGCTCTGGGTCAGACATGGCTTAGTATGTTAAGCAGTTAAGGAGGCAATATGAGACTGAGTATAGCTGGAGTTTTTTGAGTCTGTCAGTATAGGGCATGTGTTTAAGGCCTAGAATCTTTTTGGTGTGGTATTTTTGTGGCCTTTCCAGCTGTTGCAGGTGTCTAGTGAGGTACATGCCAAAAGGGGCACTGTATTTTATAATAGGTCTAATGAGGGATGAGTAGAGAGGGATGATTAACTCTTTCTTCCTATTCCTAGATGAGAAACCCTTTGTGATGAGATGTGCCACATAAAAGGATTTTCAAACCACAGTGGCGATGTGGTTGTCAAAGCAGAGAGGTTGCTATCAATCTGTGTTCCCATATCTCTTATTACACCTTCTGAGTTAAGTGGAGGACCGTTGATGTGGTAGTTCATGGGCACAGAGTTTTTCCCAAAGGGAATAATGATACATTTTTTGGCATTTAGTTTAAGGCTGTGGTTCAGGCACCAGTCATTGGTTTCAGTGAGGCCTCCTTGTAGGATGTCTGTGTCAGGTGGGGATTCTATAATGACTCCCAGTTTGCAATCATCTGCAAACTTGGTCAGCCAGAGTCCTTTAGTGTCGTCTTGAACTTCTGAGAATTAGAAGGGGACCCAGGACAGATCCCTGTGGGACACCACTCATGACTGGTCGGTAGTCCGATTTGGAGTCTGCAACTCTCACAGTGTGAGTTCTATCCATCAGGCAGTTAGCAACCTACCTTGTGACATAGGGGTTAATGCCTAGATTAGTGAGTCTAGCAATGATTCCCGAGTGAGGAATGATATCAAAGGCCTTGGCAACACCCCTTGTTTGACAGCTGATCCTTTCATTCAGTATAATAGTATACTCTGGGCTAGTTAACACAATGAAAGGTCCCTCCAAAATGTAGCGGCAAATATTGCACTGTCCACATTTAAACATTCCCTTCATCTTATTAGATGAAATATTACCTAATATTCTAGTATTATCTTTTTGTAACATATTCTTTAAATTATAACTATTATAAACAGACCTAGGGTTGTGTCCTGTCACATGATACAATTCCTTATTGTCTTGTAAGACTTTCCAATTATTTTTAATAATTGATTGAATGCTGGCACTGTCTACTGTCATATCTAGGGTGCAGGTCAAACTTCTATCTTCATCTTCTTTTCTAGTATCATCTCTTCCCAAAATTCTTTTTTTTTCTTACTAACAAAGAGACACTTCAAAATAGGCGGAAAGGACAAAGGCCTTTTTTCCATAATTTCATCTTCTAACTGCTTCAAAAATTCTTCTTTATATCTCTTATTAATAAATAAATTAGTAATGAACCTAAATTCTTCCTTCAGGGTTGTCTCATCAGTAGTTATCCGACTAGCCCTAATGTACTGTCCCCTAGGCAGATTCTTTTTCATGAATCTTGGATGATTACTCTTTTGATGTAAGTAACTGTTAGCCACTTTTCTGTGTATTTTACTATTAAATTCCCTACTTGTCTCATTCCAAGATATAGTAACATTCAAAAAATTCACTGTGACCTACATCACCAATGGTAAATTTCAAAAAGGTAGACCTCTCATTAATTTCTTTCAATAAATTCTGACAGTCAGCCTTACTGCCCTCAAGCACAAAAAACAAATCATCTTCAAAGCGTTTATAAAAACACACCTTAAAAAGATTTCTAACATTGCTTAATACATTGTTTTCCCACCACCCTAACACTATATTAGCAAAAGAAGGAGCAGCTGGTGACCCCGTAGCCACCCCTCTTAATTGTTTATAAAACTGTTTTTGAAAATAGAATAATTATTGTCTAATAAAACATCTATTAAACTGCAATAAAAATTAACTTGCTGATTTGTAAAATCAGTTTAATTAACAAGAAACATTCTGACAAACTCTAGTCCATCATCATGGAGAATAGCAGTAAACAATGAACAGACATTGATGGTACGCATTATATATTTTTTCTGTGTTATATTCATATAAATTGCTAAACTCACGAAATTGGTTCAAAAAGTCACAAGAATCCAAGATAAAGGACTCCAACCTGCAAACTAAGGGATTTAATACTGACTCAATTACCAAAGAAATCCCCTCTGTGATATAATTAGAGGCAGAAGCTATCGGCTGAAAGGGGGTGGGGTTTCAAACACTTGTGTAATTTTGGAATCTTGAACAATACACCTACTCTGTGATTTTCAATGTTACAAAACTTAAAAGTTTGTTCATCTAACCTTTTCTCTAATAAACTATCATATAAAAAAGCACGTAATATCTATAACATTCATTAATTCATGTACTAACAACTTTGTTATATTCATTTTCATTGTTCAACATGCTTTCAATAATTGGAACATATTTTCTTTGGTCCATCAGAACCAACCCACCCCCTTTATCAGCCTTCATAATTCTTTATTTTTTCTTTTGTACAATTTCCTTTAAAGCTTTCTTTTCCTCAACAGTGGGATTAAAAAACTTGTCAGCATTTTTCTTACACAATAATTCTCTAATACCATCTTCACTCAAGGTCTCAAAAACGTTTAAAGTATAATTCAAAGGTGGAATGAAAGCTGATGTTTTTTCAAACTATGATACATTCATAGCTCTTACCTCACTTAAAACATACTTAAGATTCAATTTATGAACATATTCTTTTAAAGAAAAAGATTTACAAACATCTGCTCTTTGAGCATGAACAAAAGATAAACCCATTTTAATACTTTTTCATGATGTCTATTAACTTCAAAAGTAGACAGGATGTAAATTTCTGTATCATACCTGTCTTTCTTGTCTCAATAATGGAGTGAATATTGTGTTTTTTAAAAACAGGAGAGTGCATGTTAAGAAAGTTTAAATGGGTAATTGTTTCTGCTACTTGATTGTTTTATTGTTTTATTGATTTTTAATTGAATGCAGTATTTATAAATGGTGTAACTTATAGTGATTTTTTTTTCTGATGAAGTCTTTTGATGAAAGCAGATAATAAACAGTGTGGACACTAAAGATTTGTATGGATATTCTTGCTGACTCAACTATAGGAGGTGTTTTTTGTTTGGTGTTTTAACTGTTCCTCAGATTGTGGTATTTGTTTCAGGAGCTTAAACATGTTTTTTTTTCTCCTGTGCCTAAATTTCAGAGAAACTTTCCCACTAAGCCTGCCCTTGTTTTTACACATTCCCGCCCTTCTACTAAAGGCAAGAAGAGTGGCGAACGGGCTCCTCCTGGTAAGGCTAGTCAGTTTTCTGGGTTTCCAAAGCCTTCCATTCTGGACAAACCATGTGCTGTATGACTATCCTTCTCCTCCCAGCCACACTCCCCTTTTTCTTCACCTTTCTTTTTGTCATCATTCATCAGGTATACTTCATGGTGTGGAAATCCCACTCTTCTTTTATGGGCATTCCTCAACCTCCTCAGGAGTAGCTTCTCTATTTGCCAGAGGTATTCAAACTCTCTTTACTCAAGATACTATTCAAGAGGTTAGTGGGTGAAGGCGCTAAGTATTTTTATCTGCACAATTGCTTGGTTCAATAAAAGCATTTCTACAGTTGTGGTGCTGGTCGGTTTGTTGGATTACTATTCAAGAGGTGCCTGTGTCTCAAAGAGTGCAAGGGTTCTACTCCAGACTGTTTCTAGTGCCAAGACAAGAGGGCATTTGGAGAGCTATACTAGACCTCTTTCATCTAAACATGTTTTTAAAATGCCTTCCTTTCAGATGTTGCTTCTTCAGATTCCGTTTCCTTTCCTGCTTCCTCAGGCCTATATGGTGTCTCTGGATCTTAAAGGTGTGTGTCTCTATATTCCAATCCATCCTCTTTTCAGGAAGGTTTTACATTTCTCTGTTTCCTCCTGGTATTTTCAGTTATCTGCTTTGCCCTTTGGCCTTTCTACTGCCCCAAGGATGTTCACCAAGTGCCTTGCTCCTGCAATTGCTTTTTGCAGACTTCACTGGATCCAAATATTTCCTTGCTTAGACAATGTTTTGATTCAGGCATCCTCTCCAGACATTCTTTTGCAAAATCTTCATTTTTTCCATTTCCTTTCTTCAGAGCCCGGGGTTCACAATAAATTTCACAAAGTCTTCTCTGACTCCTTTTCAGGATCATGTTTTTCTGGGTTGAAAGATTCAGTCAGTGCCTATGATTGCATCCCTGTCCCCTCTGAATGTCTTAACTTTCATTTCTTTCTTTCACAGTCTTCTCTCTCTGGCTTCCATTACCACCAGGGAATTTATGACAGCTCTGGGTTTCATGGCATCCACCATTCTGATACTCCCTCTGGCCAAACTTCACATGAGAAAGTTTCGGTAGTTTCTGATGTCAGTGTGGCTTCAGCATGCACATCCTCTAGACTTAGTAGTTCCTCTTCTTCCTTGTCTTTGATAGGCACTTGTAGATTAGGCAGTTATCTCTGAATCCAGGGATCCTTTTTCATCCCTTTCTTCCTTCTCAGGAATTGGTCACAGCTGCTTCAGACATGGATTGGGAGGGCAACTTTTGGCTCCCTAAAAGTAGGGAGTTTGGTCACCTCCCCAGTGGAGGGACCACATCACTGTCAAAGAGATAAAAGCTCTTCTGCTGGCCCTTCAGGTCTTTCATCCTCTTTTCTCTCCAGGGCCTCTCATGGTCTTCAGAGACAATGCCACAATGATGTGGTATATCAACAAACAGGGAGGAATAAGATCTTACCTTCTTTGCGGACTGGCACTTCTGGTGCGGGATCTTGCTATCAAGTATCAAGTGACTGTTCTGGAAGCTTATAACCCTTCTGGTCAGAACATTATGGCAGACACTCTGAGCAGGACTTTAACTCAGTCCCATGAATGGATGCTTCACAGGGATGTGTTTCTGGACATTATTCACCAGTGGGGTACATTTCAAATGGACCTTTTTCCTCCCCTCTGAACAAACAACTTCCTCTGTTTTGTGCCAAAGTTCCAGGTTCTCTGGTATGGAAGATAAACATCCTCTCATTCTCTTGGAAGGGATGTTTCTTTATGCATCCCCTCCCCTTCCTCTCATTCCAAACGTCCTGTTCAAAATTCAACAGAATGATCCAAAAATCTTGTTGGTGACTCCATTTTGGCTGTGACAGCACTGGTTCCCTCCTTCTGCATCTAGCCAGGAGCAATCATCACAAGTTACTTCACAGGGTGGATCTACTCACAAAAGACAAGGGATCTCTCATCCATCCTCACCTGTCCATGCTTCAACTGACATTGTGGGTGAATGGATTTTGATTCTCATAGACACCTTTTTTTCTGAATAAGTGCTGCATGTCCTGTAGGAGGCCAGGAAACCTACTACTAGGAAATCCTACTTATCTAAATGGAAGAGGTTTTCTATTTGGTACATGTCTCATAACCTGAACCCACTTACTGTGGATATTCCTTTGGTTCTCTCTTATTTGTGTGAGTTGCTAAATGTGGGTTTGGCCTATTCTTCTGTTAAGGCCCACTTATCAGCCATCTCTGCTTGTCTGCTTTTATCTCCTCTTTTACCCTCTAGATGTGAGCCTAAATAATTTCTCAAAGGCATCTTTAATATTAGACCTCCCAGGAAGCCTGTTCCACCTCCCTGAGATCTTAATTTTGTTTTGGAGAAGTTGACTCAGGCTCCTATTGAGCTTGCTGTTTCAGCTTCCTTACAGCATTGTTTGTGGAAGACTGTTCTGTTGGTAGCTCTTACTTCTGCCAGATGGGAGTCCAAGTTACAGGCCCTTATGGCTTGTTCTCCTTTTTTGATTTTTCATGAGGACAGGGTGTTTTTATGCACTAATCCCACCTTTATGCTTAAGGTGGTTAATGAGCTTTCCCTTAATCAGTCTATTAATCTGCCTACTTTTTCCCCTCTCCCCTGTCTGACATTTTCTGGGTGCTGCATACTTTGGATGTGCATAGGCAACTCAGAATTTATTTGGATCAGACTAAGACTATTTGAAAATCTGTTCAGTTGTTTGTTTCTTTTCATCCTAGGTCTTTGGGCCTAGCTGTCTCCAAGCAAACTATTTCTTCTTGGATTTCTAAGGCTTTCCTTTTGTTACATCTTGCATGAGATGACTCCTCCTTTTTCAGTCAAGGCTTCTTCTGGTGCTTTATTCAAGGGCTTAGATACTAATTCTATTCTTGAAGCAGCTACCTGGTCTTCTGTGCATATGTTTGCTAAGCACTACAAGTTGGATGGTATCTCTAGAGCTAGGGCTGGGTTTGCTAGTGCCGTTGTCCATGGCATCTTAGGGGACTCTTCTTCTTCTCCTCCTCCTTCCCCCTCCCAAGTTTCCTGTTCTGCTTTCACACTCTCCTGAATGTTAAAAATACTGTAGCAGTGAGTGTAAGGACATAGTACAGTTGTGTAAAATCTTACCATAACAGTAAATGTACTTACCTTCTCTGCTGCAGTATTCATTTCTTTTCTCCATTCCCCCTAGCCCTTTCCTTTCTAGATGTACAGGTTACCTCTTCGGTTCCTTAGACTGGTGTTCTTACTGGAGGAATCAGTTCTGTTTATTGTAAGCCTGAACATCACCTTTATGCCCTACAATTTGCAATGAGTGTTTGAGTGACATTCAGGTGTACCTTTAAATGTAACAGGAACTATATGGTATACTGGCCAGATGACAGGCTTCCATGGCAGGGAATCCCCGAATGTTAAGAATACTACAGCAGTAAAGGCAAGGACATCTACTATTTGGTACGATTTTATACAAGTGTACTTTTCAGGTACCAGCTTGCAAAGAGCAGTAATCAGGTACTTATGAATAAAAAATGGCTCATTAAGAATTCTGGCTTTCCACTGGCACCTGCTACCCTACCTCTTTTTGTACTTAACTCTGTGGTGCATTGCTTGCATTTTATGTAAGTCACACACCTCACTAAATGAGTTAGGTGCCAACTAATTGAGGCATCTCTGATCTAAGTTGTCCTCTTATGCCAGAACTCAAAACATCGATAAATATTGCAAACAATGAGAGGATGTTGGTGACTGAATCTATACAAAGTGATCTGTAATAATCATCGGAGATCTTTAAAATACATAGAGTTTTGCAGCAGTTATCTCTATGATGTCAATTCCTTTTTTTTTGCAGCATTCAGCTATCAGCCCATTCTATAAACACATGCATGTATTTGTGAGAGCTAGAACATTTCCATTACTTTAAACCAAAGCTGTAGTTGTGAAGTTTTCAGAAGATGCTTAGATGCAACATTAATTATCTAACAACCACACCTTCGCCCTTCCAGAAAAGAGGGTTTGCTTTATAACATCTGCATTACAGCACATAGCCATTTAATGCAATTAGTTAATGAATCTGTGAAGTATTTTCTCTTGAATAGACATCTATTAACATGGGAAGCAAGTTGTGCCTGTTTTAAATCATTATGCTTTGAAGTCCCTGGCATAACAAATTACTCATGAGGAAGCAGCAAAAAAAAGATGTATTCTTGGAGCAGCTCATTGATGCATGCACTGTGTCTTTATAAGAATAACACAGGAATACTTCTTATCGATCTTATGTGGCAACTGACAGACCTCATGCTATAAGCGAGGTTCATATTAGCAAATTGTGTGATGTGCAATGGCAATACTGAAATTCTGGTTCTTACAATAAATGCCCTCCTTTTAAACTATATCATACAGCTCAAGGTTTAATTGAACAAGAAGTGGAAGGTAAGGCTCTTCTGGGACAGCGCTAAATGCTCACTAAAAAGCTGTGTCGGCTGTTCATTTAGGGACTGCAAAGGTTAGTAAAGGGTAACCATTTTATTTTTAACTACTGAAGTTACACTTTTGTGAATAAACTGGTACCTTGTTGGTTATTTCAGCTTTAATATCTGTGTGGCTCTGTAGTACCAGGGAAAAAAATAAGCCATTGTTCAGGGTATCATAGATAAAAAAAAATATGTGTTAAGACGTGGGGAGTAGTGTTTTAAGGACTCATCAAGCTGCAGGTAATTGAAGGAAGAGTAGTTTATATACAGTTGTTTTATTTTCTTTGGACATATATGAACTGCATTTACTCATTTTTGCTTTCTCCTTATCACACCGTTATGGATATGACAAATAGCAAGTATGCCTTCAGCCGTAAACAGCATCCAGCTTCTTATCTAATAAATACACTGCATGATAAAACAGTTCTTCCAAGACACATAACTTTCTATTTCATAGGCATAGAGTTGAAGCCACAATAGTATAATCAACTGTACAAGTGTGTCCCAGAAATGGTCTGTCACATGCTTAACTTCATTACACACACACACACACACACACACACACACACACACACACACACACACACAAAAACACACATACACCCACATACATACACAAACACATACACAAAAACTGACATGTATACACACACACATGCGCGTGCGCGAGCGCACACACACACACACACACACACACACACACACACACACACACACACACACACACACACACACATACATGCACCCACATACTATACACACACATACACAAAAACAGACATGTACACGCACACACACAGACACACACATACACACACACACACACACACACACACACACACACACACACACACACACACACACACACACATATATGCACAGCCTTGTGTATTCCTGCTACTATTCTAATCTTTCACATTCCACAGATGACTTGTGCAAGGATATTATGGCCAGTATTTTACATAGACACCTGACTATAGCACCACTGACTGCTAGCAACAACTGTTACAACCCATTTTGGTGTCCCACTTAACAGCATTTCTGTGGGAGTATCATAAAATGTTGTCTTTAGACCATTGCTCTTTAATACTTGTGCCTGTGTTAAGAAATTTAGCTGCAGTTATTTCACCCTCCATACTAACACTGCTGTGTGAATACTCATTTTTTTTATCGTGTTACATATGTAATAATCTAAGATGAAGTTATTTCTATCTTCAGTTTAGCAAGTATGTCAGAGCTCTCATTTTTAGCAGTGTATGGTTAAGCCTCTCCTTGTCTTTACTATGCTTATTGGTGCAACAGATGTTTGTAACAAAAGTGTCTTAATTGCCTAAATTTTTTTAGGTTTGCGTAACAACAAAACCTCTCCTTTTCTACCCTTAACTCATTTTGCTGTAACATAAAATTTTCATGAAGTTTTCATAGCTTTTTTTTTTCTGTGTCTCTAATATCAACCAGTGGGTTCCATCATTCCTCTTCCATTTTGTTCTCAGGTTCATTACCTATCATTAGTGTAGTTTGAGTGTAGCTGCTATTTTAGTTATCTAATAATTAATTCTTAGAATGTCTCTCTTAGCTCGATTAGCATGAGTCTTGCTAGTCATATGTGAAGCATGAGAAAATTGCATGATCCCAAGTATTCATTAGAGGTAATATATAATTATTGACCAAGGGACAGGTAAGGCCATTCTATAACCATAAAAAGGGAAATATGCTAGGCTTACAATGGCCTGCAAGAGCAGCTAGCCTAATACTTACCTATGAACCTATGAAACTGTGAAAAGATAGATAAACTATGTTTTGCTGATGCTGTGTGCATCTTACATTGCACTGAAGGTTTTAAACTTAAAATGTCAGAGATGTTTTTTACCCCTCATAGAGAAGAGCTTCTGCTCTGCCTGACACCTGGGTTAATTGGTAGCTTAGATACCAAAGGACTGCCATGGGGTGCAGATCAAAGAGAAGAAATATGCCGCTGCTGGTCTGCCTATATTGGTGACAGAAGGAATATTCTACCACTGGAAAAGGTTAGATGAGCAGCAGTTGGGTATTTCTAGCCAAAGGATGACCCAGCCATTAAGAGACATGGGAACAGTAATCTTTACCAAGAATAAGGATTACTGAGCTATATTTCAGTCAAGGATTCAGTTGGTGCTTGTGGCCGACACAAACCTGGGGGCAGGGTCAGCATGGGTTTGAGTCAGAGCAATGGGTGAGGTGTGCATCATTTGGGGTGGCAAACTCTCTTCCTATTTCTATGAACAACAACATGCTTTGATATCATTCAATATCTGGTGTATCCTTTCTTTTGCTGTATTTTAGCCATGTAATATTAATTATCTCATTCAAGTTTATTTTAATTATTTACTGGTTATTGTATGCTATGAGTGATTTTTCAGTTATTTAAATGTTTATAGAGATTGTGGTTTGTTTGTTTTTCATGTTTGGCTCAATAAAAGTTATTTAAAATTAGTTGAAAAAAGGAAAAAATGGTGATTTGATGCCACTCTGTCCTATAACTCACAATGTTTTACACAGTAGGAATAATGTTTACCTGACAGGGTTAATTAACCATTGGCCTTAGAAAAATAGTATTTGATGCAATAAGACATTTCTTTCCTATTTACAAGTTCTGACTGATGGCACTTTCATTTTATTGTCTAGTGGGAAAGATAAAGGTGTTTATGAACCATACTTATCCATTTATTTCAGTGATTTAGCTGGTAGCATACTTTCATTGTATATTCATTGTATGCTGAGTGACAAGAACGAAGTTTAGACATGTATTTTTTTCATTTGCTTTTATTTACTTTTGTTTCTATAGTATGTATACTGTATACCTTTGAGCTTGTTATAATTGATTTTCATCTGGGTTGTGCATTTGAAAAATGCCAGTTTTAATGCAGGCAACCAAACTTAAATGAAGGATTCTGAAGGGAAGTACCTCAGTTCCTGAGGAGGCATTTACTTTTATTCTACTTGTATTTTATGTGTTTCACAAAACAGAGGATTATGATTAGGCTTCTGATCATCATTAACTTACAGTGCATAGAGCATGCCGATTATGCTCTGATACTCAAAAAAAAAAAAAACTGTTAAGCGCCAGATTGGCTTGTGACCCAACCTTAACAAATGTTAACAACTCCCTACTTATGTTATTAAGTTCAGGTCTGGCACCAGTCATAAAATCTGCTTGTACTGACTAACAAATTACAGCAGCAGAAGTAAATGGTTTGTTTCTGTCTGCTGTCCATACTGGTAATGCATCACCATCTTCTTAAAAAAACTCAGTTATTAGAATAACAGGATATATTAGGATCCATTTCCTGAAGGATATAAACTCAGAAACTCAAATGGATGTCATTATTTAGTGACTTCAGTCACCAATGGTTTGTGCTAAAACCACAAATTTCATGAGGCATAGACCAAAAATGTGAAGCAATAATCTGGACGTCCTGAGATTACCTAGGCAGTTGAGAGGTATGAAATGTAAGTATAAATGTAACAGACTATGAGACACTACCTCTTTGACAGTGCCCATTAAGTGTTTTACTGCTTTGAAAGCCAGGAAAACACTTAAAGAGATTTCCTCTGTAACCTGTTACTAGTAGTACATGGAGCAGATAAAGCTCCATGCACTACAAAGAATTATGATTGGTTCACCGATCATAGCCTTCAATTATGTGCTCTCAACATGGATGCTAAAATTTACCTTTTGAGCTTCACTCTCAGGTTGAATTTGTTGGCATCCATGTTTTCACACATAATAAGTGGGTTTTGATTGGCAAGATGATCCTAATTCTCTACATAATACACTTGAGAGCAGAATGTAGTAAGATTCAAGAGGTTAATCTTAACATCCATAATGAGAATAGGCAATCAGTAGTTGTAATGGCAGGACACAATCATAATTCTTGAACTGCATGGAGGTTTTACTGCTCCATGTACTACTAATTACAGAAAAAAAAGCACTTAGCACAGCCGCACAAACAAAAGCAGAAGCAAAGTGTCTGCCTGATGAGAGAATAGTTTTAAAAGTATGACATCACTCTTACACACACACACACACACACACACACAAACACACACACATATATATATATATATATATATATATATATATATATATATATATATATGTATATATATGAATGACAGCAAGGTATATAACAGCTTTAAAGCTATTAAAATGTTTTAGATGATGCTCTGTGGTGGGTGTTATTGTTATTATCTACTATAAGACTACACAGTGCTGAAAGGTGCCAAACAAAACTTTGTTAACCACCTTAATTACATCAGAAAAGTTCTTAACATAATTCATAACATATTCATGGCACTCAGTACAATGCATGGTGCACTCATCTGAATCTGTAATAAGCAATTATTTGCATAACAAACTGGCTTTCTTTAAAAAAAAATTGAATTCCCAAATACAGGCCTCCATTTGCCTTACATGTAGTGTAAGAGTACCAACTGAAAGGCTGTTGAACTTAAATCACAGGTGAAGCATGTAATTATTTTTATCTGTGCCTATATTTATTAAATAATATGCAAACAGCATTTCTGCACTTCTGTAATTAATAATTGCTGGATAGCTATGTTTTTTTAAAATTGGAATGGTCTAGTGTTTCAGCTGCCCCAGCAGCAAAGCTCAAAGTAAAAACGGAATTATAAGAACAAACAGGATATGAGGACAAGGCTGGATGAACCAGAAAAATCAGATTGCACAAGACAAGTATATCCAGCTGACACAGCAGAGATTACAACTTAAAATTCTGTTTATTAAAACAAATGTCATAAACACTAAAGCAATAGAAAACACATTGAAGATGATCGCCTTTACACCTATCCCAGGTACTTCCTCAGATCTAATACACAGCAGTTAAACCATTCCTTAAATACTCCCTTACAAATCAAGGCAGGCAGGCCAGAGCTTTAGATCTCAGCACAGGTCTTAAAGATACAGAACCATTTTAGACCTTTTCTACAGACAGCAAGCAGTTCTAAAATCCATTTTGTTTCTGCACGCTCAGTCTTTGTTTTAATGTCACCTCTCCTGATGTTAGGTTTAATCATCTCTAATACTAGGAATGTAAATTTATGAGAAAGGTCAGTGGCTGCAACACATCTAGCAAGGGCATTTCTGATATATTTCTTAGAAATATCATTACTGTACTCACGTATCCTGTCCCTTAGGGCCCTATTTGTTTTACCAACATAATAGCATTAAAAATCTTGCAGACAGCAAGATACACTACATTTCTGGTTTTACAGTTCACAAAAAAGTTAAATTGGTAGATACACCCAGTCACATTATTTTTGTAGCTATTAATACTATTCACATATTTACACGTTACAAGATTTACATGGATATGTCCCTTTCCTGCTTGATAACAGCACATTTTTACTCTTTGCAGGTTTATAGCACAATAACTGTTTTCACAGACCAATTGTTCTTAAAGCATCTCATTTGAGTATTTTACAGTGAAATTAAGGAAACTCATGGCACTTTGTAAATACTCCACAAAATCTGTCAGCATATCTTGTGGACCTGTCCAAATAAAGAAGACATCATCCACAAAATGATTATAGAAGGGGATGAACTGACAAAATCCATTTTGGACAGCCAGCACATAGAGATTCCCAATATGCCATAACTAAATTAGCATAGCTATTGGCACACATTGTGCCCATGGCAACCCAGACTTTCTGTAGAAAGAGCTGATCATCAAAGACAAAAACATTATGCTTTAATACAATCTCAAGTAAAGTGCATAACAGTTGTATTTGCAAAGTACTATACCCTAGGTGTTCAGATAAAAAGTGCCTAATAAAGTCAATACCTATACTATTCGCAATCATTGTGAACAGTGATGTCACATCCATGGCAACAAGCATAAATTAGTCCCATTGAAACCAGATGACCCATCATATATCAATAAAAGAAAATATTTTGCATCTCTCAGTACATTATCCACCTTGTCAACTACAGGACGTAGCTTTTATTCAACAAAAATAGAAAGTGGTTCAGTGGCCCACCCATGACCTGAGACAATAAGTCTCTTGAGTGGGTCCCTTAAACATTTATGCATGTTTGGAAGGCCATAAATAATCAGTATAGTTGGATACTCAACTAAAAAGTATTCATATATCTCTCTCTCCCAATGGTGCCTTCCATCAGCAGCTCATCTAGGCTCACCTGTATATCACTCAAACGTGCATCAACATTTACATCACTGAGCTTCTGATAGGTAGAAGCATCACTCAGCATATTAATCATACTTTCTAAGTACCTAGCACTGTCCATAAACACAATCCCACCCCTTTTATTGGCTGGTCGAATCTGCAAATGTTCGAGTGACACTAATTCATACAGAGCATGAAATTCATTCATATACGCAGCATGCATCCACATTTTGTTCATAGAAATATGTTGAAAGGGCAGTTTGATTGATTATCAAGGTTGTGTCATAACAATGGTGATATGTAAGAATCGTTTGCTCAGCAGAGAAAAGATTTTTTTATTAAGAGGCTATACAGAAGACGATAGTGATGTAGTACAGAAGGAAGTGCTAAGGCATAGGTCAGAATCTGTTAGACCTTATTTTTCTTCTAGAAATTATTCTGTTGCATCTATGCCTAATGCAGACATTAGTAAGATTACGCTCAACCTTACTTATTTTAATGATGTTAAGGTTGTCTGCAATATAACGAAAAAGAGTTGGCAAATTATCACTACTGATGAGAAATATAAAAGTTTGTTGGGTGCAACTCCTAATTTTTGCTTTAAGAACAATCAGACTGGGAAAGTTATTGTGCTATAAACCTGCAAGGAGTAAAAATATGCTGTTATCAAGCAGGAAAGGGACATATCCATGTAAATCTTGTAATTTGTAAATATGTGAATAGTATTAATAGCTACAAAAATAATGTGACTGGGAGCATCTACCAATTTAACTTTTTTGTGGACTGTAAAAGCAGAAATTTAATGTATCTTGCTGTCTGCAAGATTTTGAATGTTATTATGTTGGTAAAACAAATAGGGCCCTAAGGGACATGATACACGAGTACAGTAATGATATTTCTAAGAAAGATATCAGAAATACTCTTGCTAGACATGTTGCAGTCACTGACCCTTCTCACAAATTTAGGCTCCTAGTATTAGAACTGATTAAACCTAACATTAGGAGAAGTGACATTAAAACAAAGGCTGAGTGCGCAGAAACAAATTGGATTTTAGAACTGCATGCTGACTGTGGGAAAGGCTTAAATGGTTCTGTACCTTTAAGACCTGTGCTGAGATCTTGAGCTCTAGCCTGCCCTGATTTGTGAGTATTTAAGGAATGTTTTAACTGCTATGTATTAGATCTGAGGAAGCGCCTGTGATAGGTGTGGAAGCGCTCATCTTCCCTTTGTTTTTTATTGTTTTATTGTTTTTAACATTTGTTTTAATAAACAGAATTTTAAGTGGCAATCTCTGATGTTTCGGCTGGATATACTTGTTTTGTTTAAAAACAGAATTGTATTTTGATTTGAAGGAGTTGACTACGAGTCCCAAAACAGGCCTTTATTTCTTGGTCATCTGTGTTTGTATCTAACAATGCACACAACAAACTACCATGCATTTGGGTGTGTGGCTATTTTTTAGTTGTTGACAGGGAAGCTGGTGTGCAAGATTAACTCAACAGTCTCTTTTTACCTTTCCTATTAAACTATGGTTCTGCTTGACTCTGTGTTGATTAATTTTGTTTTTATCTTTATCAAATTCTGTATAGCTAGAAAATTATTCAGTGCATATGACCCAGTCCTGACAAGATCTTCTCCACAACTCATATATTCAAGTACTCATACGGAATGTTGATAATGTCTTTGTCTGTCTCCTGACCATGTAACTAAAATTTAACACTAGCTATGCATATAAGTATGTTTAAGTACATTAGCCATACCTCTCAATCTCATAGAATAAGAAATCTGGACAAACCCATAAATAATGGAGGGACAAAGGCCCAAAAATAGGGATACTTTTTAAATACTGCTCTTACAAACTTTGAAAGTTGATAAAATAACAAGGTTTTTCATTAGCATGGATCTTCTGAAGGGTATGTAGTCTGAAACTCAAATGTCCGTCATTATTTTCTGAGGAGTTAAACCCTCAATGATTTGCCAGTAATTTGCCAGAAAACCAAACCACAATTTTATGAGACACAGACCAAAAATATGAGGCAAAAATCTGGACATTCAGTGAAAATATGTACAATTGTGAGGTATGATAGCATCTGACACAATACCCTTTCATTCCATGGGGGGTGTAAGTCTCTGTGTGTGCATGTGCATGAGTATGTGTGTGTGTGTGTGTGTGTGTGTGTGTGTATGTGTGTGTGTGTGTGTGTGTGTGTGTGTGTGTGTGTGTGTGTGTGTGTGTGTGTGTGTGTGTTATACACTTTTCTGCCAGAACATGAAGATGTACACCATTATTTCACTGAATTCTGCTGCTACAGGTCTGTAGCTACCATCACCATTTCATCAGCTCCATCTTTCTTGTGTCTTCATATTCCTATGATGTGTAGTTGTACTTTCACTATAGAAATTCATTCCACCTGTATGACAAATCTTTTGAGATGTAGAGTTTTTCAGATTAAAACTTAATGTTTATCCTTAGTCTGATGACTGAGGTTTCTTCTTCCCTCTCAGTTATTTTTTTTTCATGTTGTACCTTTTGTTTCTCTTCTCTTTCACAAAAAGAATGTATCTAGTTCAAGCCACTTGTCTCCATATTTTGCATATAAGTTCTACCTTTTGCTTTCTTGCAAATATCTCTCTGATATTACTATTCCCTTGTATCTATATAACCCCAAGAACTGTACACAACACTACAGTTTTGGCTTCAAGGGTGTGCTACAAATTGATAATAGCTGCTCCATTCCCACTGAATGTATCCATTTCCTATTGTCCTTGGCTTTTGTAGTTTCAGTTTGGCTTTTGGTGCTCATCACCATCATTGCACTCAGCCCTATATCCTTTTCTTCATGTTAGTTTACATTTTATTCCTGCTAACCAGTAGTCTTAATCTCAACTGTTGTAACTTAATACTGATGTGTTGGAGTCACCATGACTTGGGGACTTGTGCCATCACTGACTCTCTGCCTCACTGTCAGTTATCTTCAAAGTCTCTACAGCATATCATATAATTATTAAAAAACTCTCCATATCCCTTACTGGAAACTTTTCGGAAATACACCTTCACATAAACAAAATAAAGAAACTCATTAAACAGCAACCATAGACAAACCCCACCAACAAAGACATACAATTAACAGTCCATATATGTGTATATGTTTGTGTGTGTGTGTGTGTGTGTGTGTGTGTGTGTGTGTGTGTGTGTGTGTGTGTATATATATATATATATATATATATATATATGTATATATATATATATATATATATATATATATATATATATATGTATATATATCACACACACACACACACACACACACACACACACACACACACACACACACACCAAAGAAGTACTTTCCTGTTCTCCTGTTGTTTCAACATTAATAAGCAATAACTATGTCTTATCATCTTTCTGTACTACTATGTTTCTAACCATGCCAATTTTGTCATGAACTTCAGCATAAAGGGCCAAGAGAATGTTTTTGTTGTTGTTGTGTCTTTCGGCTTTTCCCAGTTAGGGGTCGCCACAGCAAAACTCCAGTCCACTAATGATTGGCAGTATATTTTTACGTCCTGAGCTGCTGGCCCTGATGCACAGCCTTCAACGAAGGTACGCCCATTCACGCATGTCTCCACACAGAAGACGCTCTAGCTGAGACTCGAACAGGACAACGTCTTACTGTGAGGCGAAAACGCTACCGCAGCACCACCACCGCAGAATAATAATTATAATCATATTGCTCTCCACAACCACTCAGTGAGATTACACTGTTCACACTGCTTCCTAATGATTTGAGGTCTTCAGTATATATTATTTGTAAAGTAGCAAAGTATTTTATATATCTAGAAAGTTTTCTACTCCTGATTTCCAGTAAAATCTAGTCTGAAGCAACAAAGAAGATAAGGGGTTTATCTTCCATAAAAATGTATGGATTTCCTTCGGTTTAGTGAAAAAGTTCTAACATTCAATAAATCTAGTTTCACAGAGTATCTGTTAGCCTTTTTTTCTGTTTAATGAATTTGTTTGTGACAGTGTAAATGTCTCTGTTTTTAGTCTGTATCTATCTGTCTATATGCATGTGTATACACACACACACACACACACACACACACACACACACACACACACACACACACACACATAAAACACAGTAGTTAATGATCTGTTCCTATGGCCAAAACTTCAGTAAGATGTAATATAAGAGAAGGGAGTCACATTTCTGTGTCCTGTGCTACTAACACATTAAAGAGGTTGCTACAGACATTGCGTGAAAACTGAAAGGCATGCTTTTCATGAAGTAGATCCTAAGCAATGTGATACAAGTACAGCCAGGATAAGTGAGACAGCCATGTGTCACTATGTTACAACCAAGCTAGTAAAATGTATTTTCATAAGGAAGGGAGATTTCATCCCAGCTAAACTGGTGAACCATGACTGTTTTGTCAAATACCTGCTGGTATGTAAGTACCATATTAATTATTACCCCAGAAGTGGAATTAATATGCATTAATGGTGCTAGAAATATCCCTTCATGGTTGTAATATCTCATATAGGTATAGGAAAGTGGTAAACTTCTGTGGCTTTAACCTCTGATTTAATTCATAATGTAATTAAAATAATGATTTTCCCAGTTTGAAAGCACTGTAGAAAAAAAAATCTACAGCAACCATATAGCAGGTTGAAAATACAAGGTATGACATTGACATAATACATATATTTAGTATTAAGGGGGTAGATGGCAGCAAAGCAGTGACATTCATGGAGTGATTTACAATAATAACTAAGAGAAGGAAGGACACACAGAAACTAAAGAAGGATTGAAAATCTGGCTATGTTTTTACATTAAGAATCATTTTACAGAATCATTTCCGAATGATAAAGCAGTTCAGCCAAAATTGTAAGAGATGTTATTATAGAAGCTAAAGTTGAACTAATAGAAAACTCCGAAGTTTATTCAAAAACTTTCAAAAAGTATTAGCACAAAAAACAAAAGGAGAAAAAAATTGGAAATTTGAGGCAGTTGAAAGTGAGATGAGAAAGAACACAGAGTTTTGGTTCTGCTTTTGCCAGTGTAAAGCAAATAATGCAATAGAATATGGACTCTGAATAACAGGAATCTGTAAATCAAGGTAAAGGTAAAATTGATAATGATTTCGGTGAGACTGTGACATCCATGTAAGCAAAAGTAGAAGGAGAGAAACCTAAAATAAAGAGTAGCACTCGAAAGGCCAAAGTGAAGATGACAGTTTAAGTATGATAACAGTGAATATAAGCAAATGTTATAGAGCGAGGACTGTGAAGATGATGCTTCTATTACTTGCAAAGATACAATTAATATACATATATATATATATATATATATATATATATATATAGATCTAGGACTTTTGAATGAAAGTTCAAAAGCCCGAATCCATTACCACTGAATACACTTTAATGAAAGCTCTTTCATCGAAAAAGCGCTTTCGTTAAAGTATGTTAAAAAAAAAAAACACAAAATCTACTTGAATGCAGGGGGGTCGCACTACAGTGGGGGAAAAGGGAATTTTCCCTTACCGCACCATAGTACGGCCAGAACAACAAGCATACTTACGTGAAAGTGCTGCTTCAGTGAATAGCACTCTTACACAAGTATGCTCACCAAATTGGGATTTGGTGAAAGATGCAGTCGAGCATCTGTTCGGATCTTACATATATATATATATATATATATATATATATATATATATATATATATATATATATCTATATGTCCTACCTGCTGTCTCCTTAGACACAACGCACACACACACATGCGCATACACATACGTGTGTGTATGTTGTGTGTGCATGTGTGTCTGTGTGTGTGTGTGTGTGTGTGTGTGTGTGTGTGTGTGTGTGTGTGTGTGTGCAATATATATATATATATATATATATATATATATATATATTTTTTTTTTATATGGGTCAATGTTGATTTATTGAAAGACCACTTACCCAAATTCAATTTCCATGAGACAACTTCAACTAAACATTACAAAACCACAAAGCACCAAAGTTTTTTCACTGGGAAAAGAAACACTTGGCCACCAGGGCAAAATAATAAAATGCACATAAATTAAACCCACCAAGGTAGGGAGCTTCACCCCCGCACATCCCCACACCCCCCTAACTAAATATACCAAATCTGAGATTACACTACAGTGGGAAAAAAGGCAAAGTTCACCCTGGTGGCCAAGTGGTTCATTTCCTGGTGAAAGAACTTCATTGCTTCATGTTTTTGGTTTTGTAACATTTAGTTAAAATCATCTCTGTGAAATTGAATTCAGGTAAGTGGTCTTTTGATAAATCAACAAACCATGCATGCATAGACTAATCACATATGAAATGTAAATAAGTCATATTTTTTGTAAAGCTCTATTGGTTGATCAGAAAAACTGCATCCAGTCATAACATTTGCATGCTAAAAAGGCTGTCCCTTTTTTATTGGTCATTGTAAAGACAATCGGCCAATAGTAAACATTCAAACACTTCCAAGCCATTGGCTCTATTTTAGAAACATGGACCGATCACATATAAAATATAAATAGATCATAGTTTTTTTTAAATTCTATTGGTTGATCAGAAAACTGTAGCCAGTCTTAACATTTACTTGTTGGCTGTTCAATTATTACATTGACCCATGAAGAAGGAATAGTGTTTTTAACATAGTGGAACCATAATATCAACACATTTTATAATAAAAGGAAAATAATTTTACTAAGAGTAAGAGTAATTCCCAGAATGTTCGAGCCTTTGTCATTGATGTGAACTAACAACTCAGAAGCTTAATAACATTCACCAAAGCCAAGTTTATAATTAAAATAGCTACCCAAGCCAAAGGCAATCACAAGGTATTTTTTAGGTATGGTTGCAATCTCTAAAGCACAGTACAGCAATACACTAAGCTGATTGTGAATGATGTTACCTACACCAAGGCTGAAGATATAAGTAACCTACTGGCTGATAAATTTAGATCTAACTTTACCCCTCTCTCCCTCCATCAGGTTATACCTTAAACTGGCTCACATCCAGATATCACACAAGACCAAGTCCTAAAGGTATCATCAAAAGCTAAAAATACTGCATCAATAATGGATCCTAACAATATTCCTGGTTCCATCTTAAATAACATGGAGCACAATTTAGCCACACCCTTAAACACTGTTCAATCTCAGCCTCCATACAGGTTTTGTACTAAGTAAATGGAGAACAGCTACAGTCATCCTGCTGCATAAGAGAGGACCTTGCACAAACCACTGCAATAACAGACCCATAAGTCTGATCAGCCTCATATGAAAAGCCATGGAAAGACTTATCATGGAATTAATCAGTCTGGACATAGGAAATCTCCAAACACTGGACAAGTCTCAGTTTGGATTCATCAAAGGCAGGTCATGCTTACTCAACCTGATTGATTTTTTCGTAAAGTTCACAAAAGCAATGAATGAAGGCAAAAATGGTACATACCACATACCTCAACTTGGGCAAAGCTTTTGACCCAGTTCCCCACTCAGGCATAGTAGAAAAGCTAAATAAACTGGGAATAAACCCCTGTGTCACCCACTGGATTGCCACCTGGCACACAGATAGGAGGCAGATAATTAAAATATGGGAATGTATCCCACAAAGAGAACAGATACCAGTGGATTCCCCAGGGTTCTGTGCTGGGGCCTCTCTTGTTTGGCATCTACTGTTCTGAAGTAAAGGCCAATGCCAAAGATCTGTGGTTGCCCAAGCTTGCAGAAGACTGCAAGCTATGAGCAGTTATTGAATCTTCAAATGACCATATTTTAGATTAGGTTTGTCCCCAAAAGAAAAAAATGCTGCCAAAATCATGGACTGAAACTAAATGCCAAATAAAGCATTATTGTATCCTTTGGAAAGTTGTGAACCCCAGGGCACTACAACATTTACAGTATGCCTCTAAGAGTTGACTCAGTTGTTTAGGATTTGGGAATTTATGTGTACAGTGACCTAACCTTTGAACAACATGTGTCTATTGTTGAAAAAGGTCCTTCTATATTGCACAGCTTATAAACAAAGGGATTGAGTCTAAATCTAAGAATGCCGTTGTCACCATTTACTCAGCTCTCATTAGGCCAGTCATTGAATATAATGCTCCCTTTGGCATGTATCTGTCCAGTCACGTGCAACAAGTGGAAGGCCCACAGATCCACCTTACTAGAAAGATACAAGATCTAAACAAAATGCCTTACATGGACTGAATCAAAGCCCTGTCACTATACTCAGCATCCTACAGACTGCTAAGAGGTGACCTCTGTCTGGCAAGTCAAATGGCATCATCAGACCCACTCAGTCTAGGGATCTAAACCTCTTCTGCAATATAAACAGTACAGGTGGGAGGGACAGGTATATCTCACAGAGGATACAGCTTCTGTGTTACAGACTCCCCATCCACATAAAACAAAGTTCATCCTTATTTAAATTCAAGCGCAACTTAGATCTTTGGATGGGGATAAGAACATTTACCCCACGACTGCCTCCATACTTCTAATGGACAAATGCAGCTCCTAAATGCTTTACCCATTGGTCTTCTCAATAATGCCAGTTAATCTCATCAAGGGTATTATATAACTATTGACCATGGGATGGGTAAGTCAGTCTATAACCAAATAGGATAGGTTATTTCAAGAACAAAAAGGGAAACGGGCCAGGCTGAAAATGTTCCACAAGGACAGGTATCCTACTACTTACCCATGGACCTTTGAATCTTAACATGAATGTGGGGCAGTTTGTTCATAACTCAGTTTACTGATTGTTGTTTGGGTTGTCACAAGCTGGTGGATGCACATCTGGTCAAGTTTAGAATTCATCACTTTATGCAGAAGTGATTGTTGTTTCTGTTGTGGAGTTTCCCATATAGTTACAGTTGTTTGGCCATGGAGTTATCTTATACAAGTTAGGCATGTGGGGGCATTACCACCATATGGGAGGGGGGGTTAAGTACAGAATTCCCTCACCCTAGTCAGAAAATGTGCTTGGAGTAGTTGTATGATTTTTTTTTTTATTCATCATAAAAGGGCACTGTGTGTGTTACTTTTGTGAATGGATTAGTTTCAGGGATTTTTTTGACAATGATATATGGATTTAGTTTAATTTGTTGATCTGTGCAAACCAGTTTTAAATACACTTTTTAATCAAATCAGAACTTATTGAAAGGTGAGAATGGTAAATGTTTTGGAAGTGCAGTGAGAGAGTAGACAATCTGCCTTCTTGCAGGACCCATGTTAAAACTAGTTCCTGAGTTTGTGGGTCAGGATTTGATCAAGCATTATTAATGAAGCTGTGATTCACTATATCATAGCTTGCCACATTTACATATACCCATACAAGGATGAACGTTTTGAAAATAAATTTCTAGATGGGATTAATATCCTGCGTTGGAGGTTTTTGGGAGTTTTTTTTTTTTTTGAAAGGTATTATCATTCAAAGAGAAAATATTGCATTGTTACAAACTGGCAGAACTACAGAAAATGCAGTCAAACTGTTTGTACTGTATAACCCTAAAATATGTTTAGGGCAAATGCAGCACTCTGTGTGAGAGTAATAACATATCATTTGTTTTAATTAAAAAATAATAATAGGATGATTTATTTTTCCATTATTGATGCAAGCAAGGATGACTGCAGTGTTCTCCTTTGTAGGGTTTTATGCTAATGTAATGTCATACAACTATGGAAACTGATTGTTTGCATGAATGATGTGTGATAATGCTAAAGCATTTAATGTCATGTACGCACTGAAAAGATGGAATATGGTATCTAAACAATCTAGTACTTAGAGTACATTAGGATAAGCCAAGGGAAGATAACTTCTAATTTGCATTTGTTGCTTATTAATAAACCACATCTGATTAGGTAAGTGCCCATATCTAGAAACAGACGATTGCAAGTAAATCAGCAGGATGCACAAGCATCTTAAAAATGTTGCTAATATGATACTGTAATTGCATGGTAAAACTCTGAGGCTGCATAGTATCCTAGATCAAAATAAAGGCAATACTGTATATCATACGTTTTAATTGCTTACAGAAAATATTATGAGCTTTAAGCAGAAAGTTCATTACAGATTGAATTTTTCCTTTCTTTTTCTAAAATTAAGATGCTTATGAACCTCTGTATTATTCCTAATGAACATGCATTTTAGTTTTATAATAACAATGCATATTCTCAAATTACTTTAAGCTAAGTCTTGAGTTACACACACACACACACACACACACACACACACACACACACACACACACACACACACACACACATGCACATACATGCTTCTGTATACATTTGCACTTGCATAAATGCATACTGTTATGCAAATGTTCCCTTGAATGACTTTAGGATTATTCTCTAAACCTATGACCATCTTTTTTAGAAATCCTATGTTTTCACCTTCAGTACCTTATTTCCTACTGCCTAACATTATTTCAGTGCATATTACAGTAGATTCAGTTTTGTTCTTCACTTGTAAAAGTCTGTTGTGTCTCCTTAAATATGTTCTTTTATATCATAAAATGATAAAAAAATCATATATGAGCATTTCAAAGAAGTGTCTGTTGTTGGCCTCTATTCTACCTTCACACTTTCTTGCTTGGATTTAAACACACTGCTTTATCACTTCAGTGACATTTTCTTCATGTTGTAAATCCTTCTGTGTCATATGTGTTGAATACTTCCACTGCATAGTATTTTACTGGTAAAACATAAGAGTTCATGAAAATATCCAAGTTCTCACATGCAGCAAACGTGATTCAACATCAGAACCTTGACATCATAATTCATATATCTCAACTGTACAGATTTTCATAGAATGT
This sequence comes from Protopterus annectens, assembly GCF_019279795.1. NCBI lineage: Eukaryota > Metazoa > Chordata > Ceratodontiformes > Protopteridae > Protopterus > Protopterus annectens. Next base: position 671,337,319 of record NC_056731.1, read on the forward strand.
CCAGATTTTCACCTCATTTTTTTATCTATTACTCAAAAATCTGTGTTTTTCTGGTAAATCACTATGGATTGATGTCACTAAAAATGACATCAATTTGAGTTTTAGACTTCATATCCTTCAGAAAATCTATGCTAACACAAATCCTGTTACTCTAGAAACTTTCTAAGTTTAAAAGAGCAATATTTAAAAATTGTCCCTATTTTGGTGCCTTTGCCCCCCCCCCCCCATTATTTTAGGATTTAGGATCCAGACTTCCTGCTCTAATAAGTTGGGAGATATGCATCATAAACCACTAACAAGGCTTACTTACTGCCAAACTGTACAGGGACCCAGAGCCAGACCATCCTTGCTAGTTAAACAAGCTGATCCTGAACTAAAGCTTTTTTCTGGTGTTTGGGATGGCAGTTATTGTAGTGTGAAAAAGAATTCATAAAGGTCAGCCTTCTATGAAAGTTAGTACAAAATCTATTATGGTCATGATCTTTTCTTAATTTTATATCCAAATTTGTTATAATGTCCCTACTCATATTATACGTAAAATTAAAAAAAAATACTCAACTCCATTATTAATATAGCAAATAAAATCATCCAATCTCTCCTGAGTGTCCATCCACAAAATAAAAATATTATTCAAAAATTTAGTATACACAGACCAGAAGTTCTCTGAATTTGATGTATTTCTATAAGAATGTGACATGCTGGTCTATATGTGTTGTAAAAGGTGCTTTCCACTTAATTTTGCCAATTGAATAAAGCAGGAAACTGTCGTTAAGAGGAAGAATGGTTTCTATTCCCCATTGATTTTAGGGACCAAGGGGGAACAAGATACAAATACTGATATGGTTCAGAAAAAAAAGAGATCTTTTATTGCCACTTTTACTTTGGACAGCAGCCTGATTTCAGATATTTTGCATAAAAAATGTGGGCCTTTTTCATGTAAGTACAGAATTAATAAAGAAATTGAGAGAAAGACCGCTTAAACATATCAAAATGTAGGTCCTTTAAAAATGATTTAGGAAAAGGGACATCCCTTTTTTAGTAATAGCTGAGTGACCAACAAGTAATTGGAATGTTCAAGTCTGGCCATTGCCACCAATATCCCTATATTTTGAAAAAAAAGTGTTCTCATTAAGGGAATAACCATTTATTCAAAAGGTCATTTTTCTTGTGACTTAAAATGTGTGGATTATTTGGCTCTATGTAAATCATGCCCAGCATTTTATATTGGAAAAACTAGTAGAAAACTGAGGGAATGTATTTATTTACATAACTATGATATTAGGAAAAAGAAGAATTACTAATGCATTATTTAAGCATATTGAGGATGATGGGCATGAATCTGCATGTATCGTATTGGAACACATAACACCTGAACCCTGGAGGGATTTCCTGAAGAATTTATAGAGAACCGTGAGCTCTGGTGGCAGTTGTTGCTTAATGCTACAAACTTTTCAGGGTTAAATGACATGTGCTGTATTACTTGTATATTAAAATTAAAGCATTATGAGGTTTGATTGTTGATTTAACATTTGTAGTCATTTTAATATTTGCTTTGATTTTAGATTTTTTAATGTCAATGAAGAGGCAAGTGAATATTTTATCATTTTATTTACTGCTACTTATTATTGTCCATTTTTGACCATGTGACTTGCAAACAAGTTTTTAAACAAAATGAGTGATTGCTTTCTATTGTTCTGATGAAGTTCCACTGGGAGAAAAGAAAGCCCTTAATTGTTAAAGTAATTATTTATTCAGCTCTTGTCCGTGTGTTGGATGTATTTTGCACCACAGCAAGTATTTTTAGATTCTGAGCTTGTGTAGTCCTTGCTCCGGTTTATTAGTTTACTATGTAGCTAGAACAATTGATGAAAATAAGAAATAATTATAGATATTTTTACTATCCAGAACTTGCTGGAAAGCTGTTAAATAAACTACATCACACATCTCTAAAAACAGACCTTTCAGATTTTTTTGAAATGCAAATCTGCAGGTGAAATAGAATTGCTATTGTGCCATAGTACCTTATCACTTTTTACTGAAAACTGTATTCCATACACCCATGTACTCACCTGTAGGGTTTATATCAGATGATCAAAAGCTGAAAATATCAAACCGCAAAACTCTGAACTTGCAACCTTGAAATCGTAAAACATCGAAAGTGGAAATAAAACCCACTAAACACCCAAAACAACACAAAAACCACTCTATGCAGGGGGGCAAGCCCCCCTGCACCCGCACACCCCCCGCTACTTAAATATACCAACTCCAAGATCACACTACAGTGCAGTAAAGAGAAATCTTCCCTTCCCGCACTCTATGGCGATCTCCGGTTTATGTTTCAATGTTTTCCATTTTCAAGGTTGCAAGTTCGAAGTTATAAGCTTCAAACTTGTCAGCTTTCGATTTTGTAATATACACCCCACCTTGTCTAGTACATATAATACATTTTTCTAGTTTGGCAGATTGCAGAGAGAATTAAGGCTATAAGCCATTAATAAGCTGCTTCCTGTTTGTGCAGGTTCTCAATGTTCTTTAATACTTGATCTCAGCCATTTACAAAAAAAAACTTTAATATCACTGTGTAATACTTTTCTTTATTATGAAATAGATTATGTACCTGTTTAATGTGGTGGGCTTGGTCTTCCAGAGTTTAAGAAAGATATCAATTCTGCTCATTATCTTACTAATAAGCATGCCTTTCGACCTCCATATACATTTAAATTAAAACTTGCATATTAATACCTGAGAGGTACATTCACATCATTATGTGTTGTATAATACTTCCTCTGCGTACACAGATAAACCTGGATGTATACCTTTTGGAATAATTTGACACTATCATTGGGTATTCAGTGGTGAAACATTACTGACAATCATACCTCAAGGTTTTTAGAGATGCTGAGAGAAGTGTCATAAATAACTGAGGTTTCCTATGGCAATATCATGCATGCTACATTCTCATACCTCTCAACCTCTTAGAGCAAGAAATCTGGACAAAGCCACAAATAATGGGGAGACAAAGGCCCAGAAATAGGGACCCTTTTCTAAATATTGCTCTTACAAGCTGAGAAAGTTGATAGAATAACAGGTTTTGCATTAGAGTGAATTTTCTGAAGGATATTAAGTGTGAAATTCAAATGTCTGCAATTATGTTTTGACTTCAGTCTTCAGTGATTTGCTAAAAAACTACACTTTTATTAGAAATGGATGAAAAATATGAGTCAAAAATCTGGACATTTGAGAAAATCTGGACAACTGGGGGCTATGTACATTCCACATCATTCATAGCAATTTCCTCACCTTTGGGGACTGTTGCAAATAACTTCACCTCAGACACTTTAGCCTTATATTATCTAATTGCATCATGGATGTTATGGTATTATTATCACCTCCCATAATGCAGCTTGTTTTAAAAAAATGTTTATGTATATAGCCCTCTTAGAGTGATTATTGTACAAGTAGCATATAACTACAATATGGATTTCAAAAGGTTTACAAAGAGTCACCAGTTTCATCTCAAAAGTGTAAGGCATTACTATAGATCCTGTGAGTATCCATAAACTTAACCTACTATACAATTATCCTCTGGAAAATAGTTTCTAACCTCTTCTCCCTACCAAATAATGGTTTCTAACATAACAATTACTTGTTGGAGCTAACAACTATATTCTAATGCACATAGGAACACAATTTCAGTCATTATACTATTTTAAAATTTGTCTGGTGCAAAAATGAAAGTAAACTGTCAGATTTATCCCCACATGTGTCATATCTCAATATAGCTGTTGTATTACTTTCAGATAGCTTATGAGACAACAACATCCAAACACAAAATTGGGATAACATGTATGTATGCCCTAAACAAGGCCATTAGAAAATGATATAAACAAACCTGTTCCTCACCTTGTGAAAATCAAATCAAATTCTGAAATAAAATCACAGAATAACATAATATGGAAACAGTTTTTCAAATAAATTGGCTAATAAATCATCAGTTATCTAATAATGTTACCACTATCCGAATGGAGTCCAAATGGAGAGATGATAAAATCAACAAAAGGAGAGAAGTTTTGCTGGAACTGAATTCATCTTCAAGTCTTGATGAGTACTTTCATGAGGTGGACCCTGTGTTTCACAAAATCTCACTAAGACAACACTGATATATAGACTGTATTTTATATAGCATATATCACAGACACAAGTAGGTTAAAAAATAAAGAAGTTAGCTGGGTGCATAAGTCCCAGGATAAAAAGGTGCCCCATCCTGGTAGGTGCACTGGTGCCATGACTGGAAAAAGTGACAGTGTAGAATCCTTAAGACATGGAAATATTCCTGCAATGGGACTAGGCCAGGCCTAGGGGGGGTGATGGCATCTGTGTTGTAGAAGGAAGTAGCAGTCCAAAAAAATCAGAAAAAAGTGATAGGCTAAAAAAAAAGCCTACAGACAATAGAGCGGACTATTTAGGATAGGAAGGAAATTATGTATTTTTACTATTATGCAAGATGCCCAAAATTAACACAGGTCATATCACAGCATGATGGAACAAATTGTCCCCAAAGTAAGGACAAACAAAAGAAGCAGAACACATCTGAAGAAGAAATATGGACATGGAAAAGAAAAAGAGATTTGATATGGTGCAATATTTATGCAAAGGAGAAAGCAAAACTATCAATGCAAAAGGAGCAGCACCAACAATTTTTGAATTGAAATGCAGACAAAGACATCCAGATATGGAACCTTTTGCAATACACAAAATAAGAAAACAAAGAGGAAAATTAGAAAAATAGTTTTAGTAATAGAGAAGTTAAAGAAACAGAAACTGAGGTTATGGATTACCTGCAAACTGAAGGATTTTGTATAAAAACTTAACTTAGATAACAACACAACTGGATAGAGCAATGGACACCCAAATTAAGGAGAAACAAGTAGAGCAGGAAGCATCTAATCAGTTAAGATATGAAGATAAGTTGGAGCTTTCCATAGGAAACCAGTACAAAGGTTCAGTTGGAGCTATACAGGAAACTGTGGCAACTCTGACACAGTCAGTGTCGTGGAGTGATAGGCCAGTGAGTTCCCATATGAAAGAGCAATGGATGACACAGAGTGAATCTGAAGAGAATGTGGCACAGGAAGAAGCGTTGGAACTTTTTATAGAATGCCGGCAGGAAATGTTGAACAAAGAATGTGCCCTCAGTTTAGAAGAAAATGATCTAAGAGAAGAGTTGCTTGATTTAATACATATGGATAGACATATTAAGATCAATGAAAGAAACAGACTGCAGAAGGTCAATAAAATACAAAATGTTACAAGTTTGATAAAACAAATGAAACAGTAATTAGGACTGGCTACAGACACTAATGCAATATAACAGAAGTAAAGAGGATACATTACTGTGCAGCCAAATTATTAACAGATAAAGTCCTACCACAAGAACACAGGGTAGAAAGGGAAAGGACAGGGAGAAATCGAATGCCATCATGGAAGTATCAAGTAGAGAAAACTATAAAGCAATTAAGAAAAGAAGTGTCACTGTTAGAACAGTATAGAAGAGGGAGTATATCAACAAAAATACTGAGAAAGATAGACGTGATAAAAGCAATGCGCAGTATTAATAATGGATCAGGATTTATCAGCCACAAAAAATAGCACAGGCAGAAAAATGTATTAGATACACAGATAAATATAAAGGAAAAGTACAAAATAAGCAATTTATTGATGACCCAAAAAGTTATATACAGTAATTGAAAGGTTACCAACAAAAAAAGAAGAAATAGACACATTTTGGAGAAATATTTATGAAGATCCTGTGGAACATAACAAAGATGCTAACTGGATAGAAGAAGTCAAAGAAAGACTAAGAAGTTCAAATGTACAGGATATGAAATGGATGAAGTAAGAGCCAGAGAGATGGAAACAAAGTTAACAAAAGCCTCTGAATGGAAAACTCCTGGCCCAAATGCAGTACCTAACATCCGGCTAAAAGTATTAACATCTTTGCATGGAGATTTAGCCATAAGTAAGAATTATTTATATGCACACCCCAAACAGACACCAGCCTGGCTAACAACAGGAAAAGCAATGTTCCTACGTAAGATGAACCTGCAAGCTACCCTAAAAACTATAGACCAATAACTTGCCTTCCGATGATGTGTGAGCTATACATTGGAATTGATGCCGACATAGGTTCATAGGTTGGTACTAGGCTATCGGCCCTAGGGCCTATACAAGCCTAGCCATAACAATTCCCTGGCTATTTCTTTCCACACTATTTACTTCCCTGGACCCCTGTCTAGCAGGGTGACTGACATGATCCCTGGGGTGAATTTCCTTTCTCCCATCCACTCATCAAGGTTCCTTTTGAAGAGGGCCAATGAGGCGCTCTGCTTGACATGTATGGGCACTCTATTCCAGAGTCTGGGGAATCTCTGGATCAGTAACCTATCCTGACAGAGTTTATAGTCATTTAAAAGAAAACTCAGTTATTGCAATAGAAAAAAGGTTAACAAAAGAAAGTCATATCGAGCAAGGTATCATTTGTTGTTAAATAAAGTCTTAATGGAGAACTGTAAAAAGGGAGAAGAATCAAAGCATGGCATGGATAGACTACAAAGAAGCATTTGACAGTATCCCATATTCATGGATAAAAGAGTGCTTAAAAATGCATATCATACACCCTACACTGATCAACTGCATTACAGTGACCATGAAACAGTGGCAGACCACTTTGCAGTTAAGCCATGATAAAGGACAAATTATTATTCCAGGCATAAAAATTCAAAGGAGGATAGTCCAAGGTGACTCTCTGTCACCACTGCTCTTTTGTCTTATAAAAAAGAATCTACAATCATATTTACATATGTTACCGGTACATGTAACTCCATACAAATTGCAGGATCATTACTGGGCAAATTGCAGATGCTGCGAAGAGCACTTCCGGCTGACATCAAAAATTGAAACAATACTAATTTCATGAACTTTAATCATACTCTTACTTAAGAATGGGGTCCATTCCCATCATAGTATTAGAAACCCAAAAGATTTGGAAAAATTAAAGTGAATTACCACAGTGTATTGTAATAGATAGCACAATCTTTTGCATAATCTAGGAAGCTGTCCTTTGTTAACATTACAAATTTTATCTTGAGTTGGAAACAGCATTTTTGTTTTCTTAGTATTTAACAGTGTATATCAGTAATACTGTCACTTTACTTTTACAGTATGCACTTGGTGCAGGGATAATTAATCAATTACAGCCAAAATGTCTTTTAGATGTACCAGCCATCTTCTTTAGTTTACAAAGTAAAGACATTCAGCGAGTATAGAAGAATCCGGAATCAAGCTCATATGTGTTACCCATACAATTTTATCAGCATATAGAACCTGTATTCTTCATCTAAAGACTCCAACATCAAGTTATACTCTGAAAGGCAGAATAATAAAATATTATACTTATATGATATATAGAAAGAATTCCCACCTGGATAAAAAGGAGCATGTCTTTTCTTGCATAAAATTGGAATGTAATATATATTTCAATTATCACTGGAAATATATGCAACTGAAGTGTTTTTTAATACCATGAGCACAGAGTATAAAATTGTGTACACTACGAATGTAGCATCCATCCACAATGAAGAATGAATACAATCCTTTTTCATGGCCACAAAGAGACATTTGATAGCATTGGGGTTGTATTCCAGAAGATGTATGGTTTGGCTTTACTCTGCCTAATAGGTAGTAGACATGTGCAAGCTATAAATGCCTAGTTGGAATAAAAAAAAAAATGAAGTTGGAATCATTTAAATATTCATGTATATATGTGTGTGCGTGTGTGTGTGTGTGTGTGTGTGTGTGTGTGTGTATATATTTTATATATATATATATATATATATATATATATATATATATATATATATATATATATATACATGCATAGATTGGTCATAAAGATTTCAGGACAGAAATGTTATGTTTATAATTTTTACATTCTGAAAACTGACTATGGCAGACATTTGGCTGGTGTATTTTTTCTTTGCCAACATGATAAACAGTCTTAGTGATACTAGGACTCTGGTCTGGCTTTTCCTGCTTGTGGATAAATTGCATATTATCTTTGTATTTATTTATTTATTTGACGTTGATCACTATGAAGTCTTACTTAGCAAAGTCCTTTTCAGTAGAAGCCAAGGGGAAAGCTCTATATTACATGTATTTACACAGGCAGTTAACATGAGTTAACAGTAAAATATAATTCAACAGCCAACCACCATGTTAAATACACTTAATAGTTCATACAGCATGTTAAGTTCAGACATATCTAGAACAGTCAGGATTATTTTACAGTGAATTTATATATTCACATTTAAACTTTAGTACATAGAACTTAGTATTTGCTCCTGTGCCAGTCCTGGCTGAACTTACTCACACTACTTCACTCACCCCCTTCAACATAAATCACACTTCATAACCAACTCCAACATCCTACTCCACGCCTTTGTTTTGTTTTTCCCACTACCTTACCATATCTACTTCATCTCGGCAGACCTTTCCTCCCAACTCACCTAAGCTTCCTGAAGAAATCTTACCCTGCACTCTTCTTAAAATCTTCTTCTCCACATCCTTCTTCCTTCTATGAACACAATATGAACACCGTCTGTCATACGAAGGCATCACTCAATTTCCACTCACTGCCTCTAATCATGTAATCTCTAATATATCTTTAAATATCTTATTAGAATCGTCTCAGGTCTCATTTCTCACATATTGATGTACACATGTAATATATTTGCCTGTGGTATAAATAGGATGCTCTGGAGAGATAGGTATGTATCCTAGAGGTTACAGAATTTATGGAACAGGCTCCCCATCCATAAGAAGCAGAGTTCGTCCCTAACCCAATTCAAGTGCAACTTGGACAATTGGATGGGAAACAGGAAATTCATCCCTGGTTTTGCACCTATGTCTCTATTGAACGCAGGTAACCTGTAAATGGTTCATCTCCCAGGCCCCTGCTTACACTTATCAAGGGTATCAGAACTTCTTAGAGATTCGTGATGCATGTCTAGGCTTAAAAAAAGGCCCTTATGGTCATTAGCCTAGTAAACACCTATGATCCTATGAATCAATGGTACACATAATATGGCCAATGAGTTTTTCCTGACATATTTTCTGCAAATCATGTTATGGTTTTTCATTGTACTCTACTGTGAAATATATGTTCTATGTTTTTCTCATTGCAACATTTTTTTTCACTTATGTGTTTGTTGTGTAACATGGTAGTTTACCATGTAAAATAACTGTACTTGGTTGTTGAAAGACTGTGGCTGTGGAGCTTTCCTCCCTAGGCATCCAGGGAAATTGGTCACTTTCTGCCCCAGTCAGACTTTCCTGGTAAATGAATGTCAAATAAATAAATAAATTTGAGGAATATCTGAGGCATGCACACAACCGATCAAAAATGTTAATATTCACTTTAGACCTGCAACCTGAAGATTGTTATAATAAAAACAAATTGCATTTTTGAAAATCATTTGGTTTGAGAGTTTAAGAAGGGGATTTTGCAGTGGGGGGTGGTATGTGAGCAGGATTGTTTTGTTAACAGATATGTTTTCACTGAGATTTTAAGTTGGAAAGGGGATTGTTCTGAATAGTGTCTGCTACAACTGCTTATCATCTATTAGCTTACAATGCACTTGTTCACTTTTACTTCCTGTAAGCAGTATGTTCCTTAACTCACACTACCTCAGTCATTCTGAATTATGTAGCCTTCCTACCTTACGACCCTGGTAAAAATGCACAGCCCTCCCAGGCCCCTAACTCAAACCCTACATCTCCTACCAAGTCCCTAATCCTAACCTGAATCATCTTTCCCTAATGCTAATAACACCCCCCCTTTAGCTTCCTAAACCTAAAGTCCCAATGATTGGCTAAAGCTAAAAACTCTAATTCTACATCCTAATCCTAAATTTTTCAGTTGATCCTTAACTCTGAAACTCTCTTCCTACTCACTAAACCTAAAGTTCTGTATCACTTTCTTTTCCAAAACATTGTCTCCTCATTCCTAAAAGTAATTTCCTTGATTGCTCCTTAGCCCCAAAATTCCTGTACCACTCCCTAAAGCTAAAGTAACGGATCATTCCTAACCCTTAAACTGTGCCTCCATTCTCTAAAGCTAAGACTCGCCTCCCACTCCCTAAACATAAACTCCCCTCCTGATTACTGCCTAAACGTCTAAGCTAAATTTCCTCAGCACCTGCTCCCTCCCCTTCTATGGCACACTGCACTAACCTGTCTCAGACTCAAATACTGTGTTTCAAAAAGGTGGAGCAGATCCATTCTCTCTCTCTGTATAGCTTCTGCACCTTGCCCAAATGTATTATCCAAGTTCAATCTTGAATGTCAGATCATAAAAGCTTTTGAGCAGCTGGGAATAAGAATGTTGCAGTACATCCATTGGAATCAGAAAGAGGATTAGTAAAGGGTTTGTCAGAATTACAGGACCATATATGGTGGATAGGTATGTTTCCAATGAGATTTTAAAACACAGCAGGGACCAGCTTCCAGAGTTTAGCAACATGTAAAGCATATAAACAGTCAGGGTTATTTTTTTTGGATTTTTGAGTCAATGTAAGAATAATAGAGCTTGGTAAAGGTATTGGTTTAGTGAGCACTGCTCTCTGAGAGGATTGTATAAGTTTAATATTTATCTGGTGTCAGGCATCTTTCTTGGTACAGAGGATGCTGTAGGCAGTCTTGAGGCAAGTGTACACTAATATATTAGGCAGTTACTCATTTATTAGACTGAAGTGCAGGACAATGCTGTGTTTGGTTAATGTGATTACTTGCAAACTTTGCAATTTCTTTATCGAACAACTCTATTGGTTAGCCGATAAGACTGCAGGTTAGTGACAATTGATTGGCCATAAAGGAGTCTAGAGAGCAGTTAAGCTTGAGGTATGCTCTGAGGTGCATGTTCTGTAGGAAAGATTTAACTTTATAAAGACATTCTAGCTTTGTTTTTTTAATCACATGTTGGACATGCTGATCAGATATTAAACAGTCGTCAATTATTACTCTCGGCAGGCTTATATTTTGTACTAGTTTAGCTAAACTCCAGTATCATTGACTGATAATATTGTTAAGCCACAAAAGTTCAAGCAGTTGGAGTACTATTACTTTGATTTAATTTGGATTTAGAAATAATTCAGATTGATCAAGCCAATTTCCAACGTTTATAAAGGAATGCTGTTAGTCAGCTTGGAGCTGTTGGAGCTGTTCAAGTATAATGGTTGTGCACAACAGTATTATCCATCTGCACACTAGATTGGATTTACTGGGTGTGAAATTGAATGCATTTTATTAATGACTGAATTAAGGAGTAAAATCCAAATACTGAACCTTATAACATACCTGTTATTTCCTGAAGAGATGACAGTTTATCATTCCAATGTAGAGTCTGTATTTGGAGGCTGAGTTAACTTAAACTAAACTGCTTCTACTATTGTTGAAGCCCACAGCATACTTAATAGAATGGCATGGGAAACCATAACAAATGCTTTTGGCAAGTCTAAAAACAGGGATGCAACCATTACACCTTGATTTTGTCTTTCATGACTATAGTTTATGAATGGTAGCAGTACTATTTCTGTGCTATGCCCTGACTCAAATCCAAGGTACCTTGTGGAAAGTAACCTGTTTTGTATGAGATGGTAGCTAAACCGTAGTTGAACACATTTCTCAGGTTCATCTCTTGAAAGAAAATGAATGTGCATGCTTTAGTAACACAGACTTATTTCAGCACAGTACAAGAGACATCCTAATTCTGCAACCCACTATGATTTTGTATGCATTGTACCTGTGAAGAGTCTATGCATTTGCTTTATACTTTGTATTGCTACTTCAACATACTTGTACTCCTGTATATAGGTTTGTATTTTATAGAAATAATTTAATTTTTACTATTGCATAACTACTGCATGTTATTTGTACTTATGTAAAAAGCTTTGCATTTTTTATTGTAATTATTGTTTCAGTTTTACTCCTTTGATCCTGGATTGTGCCTCAAAAGGGTCAGCAACCCTCCAGGTAAACAGAAAGTAAAATAAAATTAGGGGATAAGATGGTTATATATTTTTAGTTTGATAGTTCAAGAGATATGTCACCTTTATTAAGGAGACAGTGTAGGATTGTAGAGTCCAAGAACTATATATTCCAGAAGAGAGCAATTTATAACTTTAGATATTGAATATGCAATGGCTTCTGAAGCCAGTTTGGGATATTTTGCTGCTGGGTCATCAGCTGCAAGATTGTTGGGTTTATATTATTTTATTTATTATTTTTTATTTATTATTTTTTATTTCCTTCTAACCGATACATATTTTGTTGAGTTATGCATGCCAGTATAACATATTGACCATGTTTCCTTGACAAGCATTGTCAACTGCAGAATGCTAAATAGTAAGCATTCCATAACATGCATGGCCCATATATATCAGGGCTTTTATTGTATCAGTATTGTAAAAATAAGGAAAAAATAATAAATTACTGTAGCTGTGTTGTGAGTGCAAGGATCATTAGGCAAGATCAATACAGGAATCACATTAGCAAACTGGATGTGACTGGTTTTGTCAACATTCCAAAATAGGCAGGCAAATGTGCCCAATTGTGCTTGAGGCTATGCGCATTCAGATGCACCATGAAGTGCCATATCCCTAACACATGCATAAAAGTACACAGCCTAAGGAAGGCCAGTGCATTACTTTAATCATATACTGGGGAAGGAAAGGGGAGATGGCAAAGTGAAGAAAGGGGGGATAGCAAGCCGAAGAAAGCACACAAGGGCAATCATAAGCAATTGCTGTTGGCAGGAGAGAACACTTTTTTCTGCAGGAAAAGCTCTCATGTGTCATGTAACAAGATGAAGGGTAGCTGAGCAGCACAGTGAAGAAAGCTTTTGAGAAGGATAGAGAGAGAATGAAGGTTGCAGAGGCAATGAAACATAACATACAGACACACAGAGTGAAAGGTGGTGCTGACAACTGTGGATGGACAAAGACAGACAGACAGAGGGTAGACACTTGATGTTGTGGAGGACTGGACAGCAAGGCAGTGGAACACATAGGTGGAGGATAGAGCAGCTTACATGGAGGACGTCAGTCAACAGATTAACTCTCATAGACATCAGTCACTCCCATGGCTGATGTCATGTGCAGGCTGTGCCTCTGGTGGCCAGATGGTCACAGCTTAACTGTAACAGGACTTAACCAGCCATACCAGGAGATGCTGAATGATGATGAGGATGGTGTTCTGTTGGTAGCACAGCTCTTGTGATACCAGCCTATGCGACAGTCACCAGAAGGCCACAGAGGAGTTCTTTGGATGATTATCTAAATAAAGGCCTCCATTCAACTCCTGAGTAGTGGCCAAGGAGGCCATCAATGAGCCTTCCACGTCACCTTCAGTAGAGTGCCTTCTTTCCTCCTCCTGAGAGGCAAACTGGACACCACAGGGGAGCCATAAACAGAAGTATTAAGCAGAATTGACTGAGATGAGAACAGCTGCTCCCCTGCCACCAGTCCAAATGGACTTGCTGAAGGAAGATCAAACAAAAAAAGCAAACATTAATGCACACACAGGTTACATGTAATATTAAAGGTAAGTAGGGCAGTAATGCACTTGGCATACACATCCTGCTGCTTGTAGAGGAAATATTGCCTCCTGTGACATCTCTCAATGTTAGCCCACTGTTCCCCAGCAAGTATAGGAAAAGTAGGAAGGAATGAATACAGTGGTAAACCAGTGAACAGAAAAAGGGGAAAAAGGAAAAAAATGATAAGAAAGAAAAATAGTTAATACCTAACAATAAAACTCTCTCTCTCTGTTACAACTTCTGCTTTCCATTAGATAAACACAGCATGATGACATCATTGCAAGTAGTTATAATGATGCCTGCAATGCTCATCAGAGTGGGTAATCTTAGAAGCATCTTTAGCGTCCTGAAAAAGACAGTACCAGGTATCCACCTTCTACAAAAGGCAGTGAATACTGCAGGTATGTACATGTGTGTGTGTGCATGTGCGTGCGTGTATGTGTGTGTGTGTGTGTGTGTGTGTGTGTGTGTGTGTGTGTGTGTGTGTGTGTGTGTGTGTGTGTGTGTGTGTGCGTCTTTCTCTGTGTCCCCCCCCCCCTCGAGACTGGATATGTTGATATTATAGGGTTTCAATATGCAGATGGAGGAAGGAGAGTCATGATAATATGCCCATCAATGCGGTTTGAATAGGAAATGGGTTCAATTGTCATAGCACAAAAGGGACAGACATGGCCAACATATGGGATTTGGGAGGGAAACATGCAGTTTCACAGGACATCCACTAATAACTATTCATGTACACTACCAGTATGTGTAACCTACAGGTATACACATGCTGTCATGGGCCCACAAGAGAGACAATACTTGGAAAAGTTAGCTACCATAAGACACAGGTGTTACTTCAGGCCCTCCTTACACATGACACACACACAATTTCCAAAGATAATGCAGACAAAGTTTTTCAGAGAAGGTGTGGTAGGAAGTGGTACAGGGCATCAGTGTTGTGAATGACCATAATAGGGATCTACATCAGGTTTTGACCCAGTATGACACTGCACATCAAGAACAAAACATGATACTTTGCAAAGAACTTGTCCACTATAAGAGGTGGACCACCAACACAGAAGCAGCTCACAGAGATGAAGGAGTTTCTGATGTTTTTGTCTAATGATTGGAAGCAATTCATACCAGTTGGTGGCTTGGTGCTGGCAGATGTGCTGGAAATGGTTGTACAAGTATCTGTAGGGGGTGCACCAATATAATACTAGTTTATGTACTGCCCTACTGCAAAGTGCACTGTATGTATATATGTTTACAACTAGATGACATTTACAGGCTATGTAATCTAGCAATATGCCTACCACTTAGGGGGTAGACTTTTATTTCACTGCTGTTACAGGTAACTAGTTTTTATGCTTTCACAGGCATCTCTTGTAGAGGGATGAGAACAATGGTAGAAAACATGTCTGATGTCAGTGAGTCACCTATAGTTGATGATGGTGGCAGCATGCATGTGGCACAATTCAAAAAACACAGTGCCACTGTCATCAACATTAACTGGGGAGGGGTCATATGCATCCCTGACATATGAAGAGCTTGTGCAGGGACAGATTGAAACTCCAGCCCCTACCAGTGTTTGTTATTCATCCTGTAAGAGTGATGCCTACCAAAGCTTCAAATGTGTCCTTGCCTAGATGGCACTTGCGGATTACACTGCCTCTGATATGAATGTATATTCCCTGAGGGAAGAAGTGTAGTGGTTGGCGGTATTGCCATGAATCCAGATCTACCCTGATGTGGTAGCAATACTTGGTATTATTCAGCAGATGTGCAATTCCTTGAGCACAAGAAAGAGATCTCCTACCAACAACATTCTGGTGATAGTGAGTTTGCTGCATGGCCTGTGGAAAGATGTACAAGACATGCATGGATTCCATCATGACATCCAGCTACTGCACAGCAACCTCAAGTATATGGACACGGAGCAGATAATGTTGCTTAGGTCATTCATGGCTAACACTGTATCCACTGATGTGTCCATGAGGAAGATAGTAATTGTCCTCTGGCCTTGCTTTGCAAAAACTGTTGTCACTGGCCATCGACGGGTCCAGATGTGAAATGGCCAGTCAAAAGCAGCACATACTCAGATAACACAGATTGTTCCTGACACAGCATCACTGTTGTCTATGGTCAGAGAGTTACAACACCTGGATGTGGATGGTCTCACATATGTGGTCACTGATGTTCCTCAAGCTCACTCTCGAGACATTTCACAAGGCTGCATGTTTTTGCTATTGTAGTTCTGTACCACCCTGGCAAGAAACAAATCAAACCCCCCTCCCCAAGTGGCAGATCACCACAATGCACATCACAAATGTTCACAACAAAACAGCTACATCCCAACACTGGTGGATGTTATCTCTGACAACCAACAACCTGCTACCAGACTATGCTGCTACCACCCTCATTGACCTTGAACCTGATGATAGTGTTGGTCTCACTTGTCACTGTGTTCCCCCACCTATGCAAATGATAATAACAGTGGTTTGCCCAAAAGCAGACACATGTGGGTAAGGTAATGCTGATATACAGTGTAGCCACTCCATGCGCTGTCTTGTATAGCCTGGATTTGGTAATGTATTCATCATTTTAGTCTGTGTTGTCTGCATCATGACTCATAGTTTTGCACTAGACACTGCCACTTTACAAGTGCCACAATGTATTATGTCTCCCTCTGCCTCATATTGGATCCAGCTGCTGCCTGTTCCTCCTCTGATTAGCTACCCTGCTCCTTATTTACTGCTTCAGCACATATAGTTGGCACTACTGTAATGGTTCTTTGCTGCTAACTGTTTCTGTGCAAACATGTTATACAGCATGATCCTCACTGCAAATATTTGGCTGTAGAGTGAATACTGCAGTGCCACAAAAGATGCATGGAGGAAGAGGAAACATCCCTTAATTGGTTGAAAATTTATTCCACCATATTCTGCCTCTCTGCATGAGCAGCATCATGTGCTACCTCTCCATGCTCTGGAGATTGTAGGTAGGGGTTCATCTCACCTGATTTCAGTGCATATAATGAATCCTCTCAATGCATAATAGAGACCTGCTACCTCACTGTGCAGTAACTGTAAATACTGCCTTCTTTATCTACCTACACATGAACTTATGAAGTACGTGACTGACCATGTAGGAAGTCAACCTGCATGAAAGATTGTTATAAGCTGGACGTGTTTCAGATATGAGAATCATAGATGTGTCTGGGTGGTGAATGGAAACATTATAAGTTATATCCTGGCCACTGCAAGCCACCTGACAGTTGAGGGTGTGGTTGCTGATCCTGTTCATGTATCTGATATCATGTAGAGCAGATGAAGCACTGACAGCAACATGTGTGTGTAATCAGTTGCTTCCAGGACATCTGGGAAATTGGAACTAGTGCCAAATACCTGTGTAGCAGTGCTTCCTCCCCACAGTGCTCAGGAAGCAAATATGCTCCTGCACATGCTGAAACATAATGTTGATAAACTGTTGTAAGATATCAGCATGACATTTACCCTATAGGCTACTGATAGGTCTCTGTGCTACAAATACCTTAGTGTCCATTAGGATGGGCTGTCAGTGAATATCCCCTTAATTATGCATCTGTGCAGCATAATTTGAGAAGCTCTCCGATCTTGTCCCTATCCAAACAGAAGTGCTCCATGATCTACTGGTTAGTCAAATGATGACAGGATAGATGCTACCTGCATCGGCATGCAGGGCAGCAGGCAGTGTCTCTAACAACGTCCACTAAAATGTGCTGCTCTAGTATAGCTGCTGCTATCACAAACATTGTAGCATCATGTACACACAGCAATTCCTGATCTTCAAAATAGGTCAATGTCATAACACAACATAACAGTTTGAAACAATCTTTTATTGCTTTGCCATGTGTGATGGTGTCATTTGCACAATCTCTGCCCCTTATTTGCATACAGAACTCCATTTCCATATTACTGTGTGTTCATTTGCACATGCTGCATACCATGCTATTTTTACCATAGTATGGCCTCACTACTTGTGTTTCTGGCTCGCATCAAATCTGCATATCATTGATTAGCACTTTATTTGGCAGAGTGCTACATGCTGTGCATGAATACTGGTCATTGTCTAATCAGCATGTTGTAGTAAGATCTATACTGTTAGTGAACATCTGAGTCTTTTCAGCACCGCCATATACCTGTACTTTCTCCAGTGTCAGGTATAGCTCATTATTTAGTGATTTTAAATGATAAATAGAATAATGACTGACCAGCTGTCAGTGATGACGTATAAAACCACATTCAGGCGAATACCGCAGTGCTCTTGTTAGTCAGGATTCTAATTCCTGCTGTCTTCATTTCTCAATTAACAGTGCTACCACTTTTCCTGGTTGCTAACAGTCTTACCTGATCAGTTTTGCTTCCTGAATTAAGCCCAAAGATTTAGTGTACATCACAGATTCATAGATATTCCATGGCTGTTTGCAGTTTCAGCAAATGGCTTAATCCCCCAACCCCCACTCACTCACTCACTCACTCACTCACTCACTCACTCACTCACTCACTCACTCACTCACTCACTCACTCACTCACTCAAAGTTTCTCATCCTTTGTTTGCACTGTAGTGAATCAGAGGTCTCTGCTCCCCCCTTCTCTGCTATGCTTCTGTTCTCTACTACTCTTTTACCAAATGTCACTGTCTTCACCCACCCTGCCCCATTCTACCTGTGCCTCTCTTAACTCTTTTACCACTTATTTCCTTTATATCTCAAAATTAAGTCAAACTTTTGCTATAAGCTCTTTGTAAATTACCTAGTACTCTGTAGTGTGACATCTACATGCATCTACTGCATAATTATTTGTTTAACTATTTCTGTCAAGGCAATACAATAATCTGGGGCAATCAGCATTAGCATGATGATAGAGAATTGCAGCCAAAGATAAGTTTAACAGTTTAACACATAGCTAAAAGTGATAGTATTTTACCTGGCAATCTACTACAAACTGCATATAATGTTGATTTTTAGCCCTGTCTGTATTTCTGTTAAAATTGTTGGTCATCATATGATTAGAAGAGGTTGTTTTAGCTTTCACAGCATTTGGACTTTAAAGCTTTTAACTTAATAAAAGAGAAATCTGTCCAGCTCATATTTCACTAGTCTATACCAGCAGGTTTTAAGAGGGTAATTTGGCAGTTATAGTGGTAGATGCCTGTCGAAAGTAACACAATGCTTAACCCAGTATATCAGATGTTTTAAAAATGATGGTTTGCCAGTGCTCTGCCTGCACCTTTATTTCACAACTGCTGAGAAAATATTGATTTCATCTTTCATCTTATAGCTGAATCAGGGTATAACTACTGTACAATGCAAATCAAATATGTTTCTAATCAGGGTATATCTTCTGTACCATGCAAATCAAATATGTTTCTTTTATTTCCTTAGGGCATTTTCCTCTATATTGCAGTAAAGAAACTTTTCACTTCAATATGATGTGGCTGGTGAACTGGTGTGAAGTCATTCTTTTAGTTTTATTAATAATTTTGAATGTTGCGGTTACCCTTTTTTTGTGATGCGTGGTTATTATAAGGCTAAATTAAAGGCAGTTTACACTGGAGTAGCACTGACTTGCTGAAAAGTGTTCTTCAACTCAGACTGGAGAAAGCTGCTGATGATGAAGAGAAAGCAGAAACAAGAACCAGTAAACAATTCAGACAGTTACTGTTTCTGCTTAAGCTTCATTATCCACAGTTTTTAGCCTGAGTAGTATTTGGATAATAAAAAAATGTAAGGAAACTGTTCACACATTTTTATCTGAGAGGCATGTTGAAAAAACATTTGGCAATGCCTCTTGAAAGATGTTATGTTTTGACTGATGAACTGCTCTTCATTTTTAATAGTAAAATTAAAAGGAAATAGCAGCAGGAGTTTGAAAAGTGAAGGCTGGCATTTGGTTCTGGAATTTAAACAGGGATGTTTAAATAATACTATTCTGATTGCGATTTCAGACTTGTTTAGAGTGCACAGTATTATTACATTTGAACATTGTTGGTCATTAGTTCTTAATTTGCTAACAAAAGTTCAAGAAACAATTCTAGTGTGTGCCCCATCATTTTTGCTTTTGTCCAACAGTCTTAAGCAAAGAATTCTTGAGTTATGCCATAACGCGATACAAGGATAAGTGTGCCATATAGGGGTTCATATGTTAGTACTAGACTAATTGTCCTTGTGGACCATTTTAAGCCTAGACAATTATCACATGTTGAGAATCAAACCCCGACCCTTTTGTCTGTAAGGTAAATACCTTAACCATTATGCCAACCACCAGCATGATGCAGCAGTTCACAATTTCACAAATGCACGAAAGCAGAGCATGCTTTAAATCACGTAATCACCTTCAAGCAATCTAGGCATCATGCATACACTGAAGAATTGATACAAAGCTTGAAGTCAGACCAGTAGAATATATATATAGCATATAATACAGAGATTATACCAATGTCAAATAATTAAATAGATATACTTTGCTAGCTGTTGATGTGACTAGTGAGAACATTTGGCTATCAGGTGCACAAACTCTGCAGGTAAATATGTCAGCCTGCTGTTCAGGCTGTCCATTCATACCCCTAATTGATCAGGTTCAAATAGTTTGCCAAGTAGATAGGACTAGCCAAGCAGGAGATATAAATGAGTGGCTAGACCTAAGTCTTTGTCAAAACTGATGCCTGAGAGCAGAGATCACTACAAAGTAACCTTCCAGCTGTAGTTAAATGCTACAACTGGGTAAAACAGCTGCCACAATGAAATGTGCACTGACAAATACATCCTAAGAAAGGGAGCTCAAACATGGAAGGATATGATGATGCACCCCAAGCATTGCCACTAGAGCACACCAGCTGTGACAGGAAGGTTACAGAATCTGCAGAAAGTCTGTATCTGTTGCACACAATTTCTCACCTCTGAATTAAAGTGCTAGATCAGTGATGAGTGATAAGAAGAGGTCATTAAATAGCACTTTAACCTGGGAACAGATCCCAGCTGTACTTCCTGGTTAAATCATGCTTTTGTCAGCAATGCATGTGTATTTGAATGAATAATGGACTCTTGAGCACCAAATTAGCAATGGCTGATAGGTGATAGTTCACTCATCCCAAGGGCTGCATGGGTTTCAGCCATATTTCTTTACACTCCATGTGGGTTCTGCTATGTATTTATCTGTGTTTAGATTAGTATCCAATGCCCTGCTGAAAGAAGATGCATACTCTTAGTACAGCCTGGCAAACAAGCCATATATTCTAAAAGAAATTACTTATTCCATGTTTCTCAGTTACAGCACCATAAACACATGTGCAAACATAGTGCAACTTTTTTCAGCTTTAACACATATTCTCATCTGTTCATATGTTTATATTCTTGTATAAGTTATCAGCACATGTTTAGCTACAACAAGACTTAATAGCCAGCTGTAATCATCTTCTAATCCAGCATATGCATATGGTTATGCTGGGCATGAATATTACTGTACATTTTTCAGGCTATGCAAGAATATTTTAATGCATGCAAAATGCATATGACTAGCTATGCCCATTAGTGCATTTGTTGCATACAACAGACAGCTAGACATCAGGAACGTTAACAACAATAAAACTAAAGTAAGGAAACAGTAGCACACCTTTCCTTCTATGCCTGAATAGAGAAAAACATGCAGAATATTGTTGTTGAGGCGAGGATTACCCAATAGGGGCATGTCCTGCAGTCAGACTTTGAGTCAAATTCCATATAACATACCGGCATATAGTCTCTAATGCAAACCATTTTCTACATTTTGTTGGTGATCCCATGAAACACTTTAAGCTAAGTGAGAAATAATGCGTCATGGAAGACATTAATGAGAAAAGCATCAATCCCTGTTTTATAGCACATTGTACTGAGTAAAGAAACTCTTCTGTGATAGCTGGTGGCTGGCCTTGGTAAACATATTTATTTATTTATATATTCATATAGCTACCTGTAGCAATGGTCTAGGGAGAGAAAATCCACAATTACAAAGTAGGAGCTTAACAATAATGTATATTGTCTAACATTTGCACAATATTTGCAATTAATTAATAATTTTCATTGCAGTAAGAAGAAAACAGGTAGCTGTAATACAGAAAAAAGGTCATCAGCTGATCTGGGAAAAAGCATGCCTCAGTAATAGTGAGTCTAAAGCTTGTTCAGCTTTTTTGCAATTTAAAATCAAGCCTGGTATATATCCTGGATTTCAGCACTAGAGGTGGTATGGCAGCATGCACCTGTAAGAGGGTTTTGATCATGGTGTTATGAAGGAAGAACATTAGCCTACGCTATTATGGGGCTATCCCAGGTATGTGCAGCACTGACAATTTAAAATTTAGGGGATCATTTGAGTATCTGTTGAAGTCTGAAAAGTTAGCATCTGTCTCAGTATGACTGGGAAGTAGCAACAACTACAGAGAAAAAGGCTTTGCCATAGTTGTGAGATTTACACGCTTTGGGTATGTATTGTTTTTTTGGACCTCAGATTTCTGACACGGGTACACCATCTTAGTAAGCTATCAGCAGATGGATACATTTGTGGTTGGAGCTGTGATGTCTCTGCACTGGCTCTGTAATCAAGGAGCCTCAATGCTCACCACTGGCAACAGTGGGGAATGTACACACTGGGAGGATGACAAATGCACACACAGTAAAGTGTAATTTCCCTTAAGAGCACACAGAGATCACAGTCAGTCTGGGGCTGGTTACTCCCTCTTTCTCCAGATCCCTAATAAGTCTCCTGATTGGCACAGCTATAGGGTTGAGATCTCAGCTGAGTGGCCAAACCAAGATCTCCAGTACCCTCTCTGTCCAACCGGGTCTACATTAGAAGACTGACTGTTTAGGTGATCAAACACCTAAATGTCAATCTTCTAATATCGAACCGCACAATGTTGAACATCCCAGGGAAACATGTCCCTCGGCCGCAACACAAAAAACATTACTTTACATCAAAATTAAGTGGGGGGCTTTGTGTCCCACACCCCCTGACTTGGGGGGCTGTGCCCCTGCCCCCCTAACTAAATATACCAGCTCTGAGATCGCACAACAGTTGGGAAATAACAAACTCTGGTGAACGGCCAAGGGAAAACTTTCCCTGCGTTAAATCGGCCGTTCACCATTTTTTGCTTTCGATATTAGAAGATCGATGTTTAGGTGTTCGATCACCTAAACATTCTGTCTTCTAATATAGACCCGTACAACCAATGCTTCGAGTCCCTTCCCAAGTAGTTGACACACATTCTTTGAGATTTGATTTATATACAAACACACACACACACACACACACACACACACACACACACACACACACACACACACACACACACACATTCAAACTCCTGGGAAAGACTGGCACAGGTTTGCTAGCTATGCCCCCTTCTGTCCAGCCTATAAGGTAGTTCGGACTGCCACCAGCCTATACCCTTAGCAAAGGGTGTCCAATCCTACTGCATAATGTTACTATTAATCGAAATGGTAATTTGACCAAGAGACAGGATATAGGAGTGGCCTGTATAATGTCACCAATTAGATATGCAAGTACTCTAAGAGCTTAAATGTGTCTCACAGATATCAGCCTGTTATAAGGTTTAAATATATTTAATAATAAATAGTAAATTGTAAAAGAACAAGACAATAATCAGTAAGTAATCAGTTACATCAGAGTTCAAAATCGCAGAAAATATTTAAAACAACATTGCAGGACAGTCTCAAATAAATAAAGAAAACATCTAAGCTATACTTTACTGTATTCTTATCTGAATCTAATGGAGTTACTATGCTCTAAAACTTACTTCCAGAACAATAAGCAGGCAGGAGGGGTGATGAGTGGATAGTGACAGGTCAAAGACAAATACAAAATGCCCTTTCTCTCTCTCTCTCTCTCTCTCTCAGAGAGTTCTTAAATTAATATCAAATATTACTGGTGGGTTAGCGTGGATAACATCAGCTTTTGTCACCTGACCTTAGTTCCCAAGCTAAATCCCCATTGTTGGAAACTATCAACATTTAACATTTCACTCTGAAAATACATAACCTTCAGATGTTTGCAACTGCTGGAAGACATAAAACAATAAAATACTTACAGCACAGCACAGAGAGTCCCCTAGTGTAGACATCCTATTTCTTGTTGACTGAAACTGAAAGATAACTTTTATAGCACAATCATAAAACAATTTAATTTCAACTATTTTCTATGTTCTATTTCCCACTGTTAAAACATATACATTTACACAATTACAATAGTTTATTTATATTTCTGTTCTAAGCCAGCAGGGCATTTTGTGGGCATCTGCCCAGTACCTCCCTGACATGCTGAAGGTGCTCTGGCCAAAAATGGCTATAGATGACAATATTATCCAGTTTAGCAAGGGTGAAATTTCCTGCTCCTGCTAGTATATGATCTGCTAGCTTCTGGAAAGTCCCTGGGGCATTTTTCATCCCAATGGGCATCCTTGTGAACTCATACAAGCCAAAAGGAGTCACAAAGGCTGACCTCTCTCTAGCACTGGGAGTCAAGGGCACCTGCCAATAACCCTTGGTAAGATCAATAGTGATAAGATACTTAGTCCCACCCAACTGCTCTAGGGCTTCATCTGTTCTAGGGATGGGGTAAGCATCTGACTCATAGGTGGGTACTAGGCTATCTGCCCAAAGGCATTTATAAGCCTAGCCAGAATGTGTTGGCTTTCACCACCCCCTTAGATTAGTTCCCTGTACCTCTGTCCAGCAGAGCCAGTGAAGTGATTTCCAAGGTAAACTTTCTGTTTCCCATCCACTCATCAAGGTTTCTTTTGAAGAGTGTTAGCAAGGAGTTCTGCCTAATGTAGATTGGGATCTTGTTCCAAAGCATGGGAAGTTTGTGAGACAGGAATCTATCCCCCCAGCATGTCCTATTTATTGTTGTGGTGAGGTTTATATCCCTACACCGTGTGGCTCGAGGGGATAACGTTTTCTTTAGGTGGAGCATGTCCATCTATTCTGTGTTGGACATGGCCTTGTATATCAGGCAGAGATCATCTCTGAGTAGGCGGTATGCAACCGAGTACAACTGTAGTTTCTTCAGTCGAGCTGCATAGGGCATCTATTTGAGGCCATTGATTCTCTTGGTGAGGTACTTCTGTGGTCTTTCCAGCTGTTGCAGGTGTCTTGTAAGGTACATCCCAAATGGGGCATTGTACTCTAAGATGGGTCTGATGTGTGATGAGTAGAGGGGCACAATGACCTCTTTTGATCTGGATGCAAACCCTTTTGTGATTAGGTGGGCCATGTAGAAAGATTTTCTAACCACTTTGGCAATGTGATTATCAAAGGTGAGATTACTATCTACTTGGGTCCCCAGATCCCTTATTAAGTCTTCCGTATTTAGGAGACTACCACCTATGTGGTAGTTTGTGGGTACTTTGTTTTTTCCAAAGGGGATGACTATGCACTTTTTGGCATTTAGCTTGAGGCCATGATTTTGACACCATGTATCTGTCTCAGTGAGACCCTTTTGGAGGATGTCTGTGTCAGCCGGAGAGTCAATTATAGCCCCTAGTTTGCATTCGTCTGCAAACTTGGTCAGCCATAGTCCTCCTCTGCTTGTCTGTACCTCTGAGAATTATACGCCAGACAGGAGGGGTCCTAGGACTGAGCCCTGGGGAATGCCACTTGTAACCGGTTTAGAGTTGGACCTAGCTCCTGCAACTCTCACCATGTGGGTTCTGTCCATGTGCCAGTTGGAAACCCATCTTGTGACATAGGGGTTTATGTTCAAGCTGGTGAGCTTGTCTATAATACTAGAATGGGGAATGGTTTAGAAGGCCTTAGTGAGGTCTAGGTAGGCTGTGTGTACCACCTTTTCCTCATCTATAGCCTTGGTAACTGTCTCAAAGAAGTCCACCAGGTTTAGGAGGCATGATCTGCCCTTAACAAAGCAGTTACTATTTAATTTCCTGCAGTCCATGCAGAACCTGGTGCTGCCATCCTTTGGTACTAGCACCATTGGGGAGGCCCAGACACTGCTGGACTCCTGGATTACCCCTAGTTCCAACATTTCCTGTATCCCCTCCCTCAGAGTCTGTTTGACCCTCTCAGGCACCATATAAGGGGCCTGCTTAATAGGTCTTTGGGGTCATGTATGCACATGGTGTTGCACAAGGTGGGTGCACCCTGGTTTCCCAGTGAACATGTCCCCAAGCTCCTGTAACCCTGCTTGGATTTTTGGGACCTGGGTAGGGGATAGCTACTGGAACATTGCTACACCTTCCACTGTGGTGTCTGTCGGAGCCTCATTGAGGAGATCAGTCACCAGATTCCCCTCAGACTCCTCCTGCTATTCACTGCAAATACTCAGCACAAGGGCCTCTCTATCATGATAAGGTTTGATCATGTTACCATGGTACAGTTTATCCCCTTTCCTCCTGCCTAGCAGTTCTACCATGTAGTTAACATCACTGACCTTCCTTACCACCTTGAAGGGTCCCTTCCATGCTGCCTGCAGCTCTGACAGGAATGAGAACCATTGCCTGCTGCCCTATGGCATACTCTTGAGCTCAAGCATCCCTTTCGTATCAGAACTTTTTCTGCTGTTGGGCTTCTGCCAGCTTCTCCTGGGCCAAGCCCATGATCTCTTGTCCTGAAGATTAGGACATGTGCCACAATAGACTCTTTGTGGGATTCACACTCACCCTCCCACTCATCTTGATTCAAATCTAAAGGCACCCTCACCCTATGCCCATAAAGCAACTCGAAGGGTGAACAACCTATAGATTCCTGGGGGATCTCTCTGTAGGCAAACAATAGATGGGGCAAATATTTCTCCCAGTCCCTCTTAAACTGGTCTACAGATTCCCATAGCATCATCTTGCCTGTAGAGTTTAGCCTCTCAGCAAGACTATTAGTCTGGGGATGGTAGGGGGTGGTCTTTAGGTGCTTCACCCCACAGTGCTTCTACAGACAAGTTAGCAGGTATGCTGGGAAACTGGCACCTCTGTCAGTCAGTATTTCTTTTGGGAAACCTACGCTACTAAAAATCTCTAACAAAGCATTTGCCACCTTTTCTGCCTCAAAGGAATACAGAGCCACTGCCTCAGGGTATGTGTGGTAACATAGTCTATTACCAGCAGGATATACTTTTTCCCTGTGGAACTTGCGGTACTCAGAGGCCCCACAATATCCATAGCTACACTACAAAATGGCTCCTCAATCACAGGCAAAGACATCAAAGGAGCTTTCACCTTGTCTCCTGTCAGGCCTACCTTTTGCACTGCTCACAGGTTCTACAGTACCCTGTTACATCTCTAGAAATCCCAGGCCAATAAAAGTTCTGTGTAATATGTCTTTTTTGTATGCTTTATGCCCATATGACCTGCAAAGGGAATATCATGGGTTAGGACTAGAAGTGCGAGATGGTAGGCTCTGGGCACTACCAACTACTAAATTCTCTCACCCTCTAGCTCTCCCTCAGGGGACCACTCTCTATTCAGTAACCCTTTGTCCTAGTATACAGATTCCCCTTTCCCTTGAGGATCAGGTGCCTCAATGGTTACCTCCCTCAGGCCTTATAATGTAGGGTATGAGAGCTGAGCCTGTCTCAACTGGTGTTATGGTTGATGGTTGATGGTGTTATGGAAACACTATCATTTAGTTAGTGCAGAATGGCACAAAATACACTGAACCAATGGATATAGCCAACATCCTGGCAGACAGGTTCAGTGCAAACTTCACCCACCTCTCATCCCCAAAAGGGCTCATAACAATACCAGAAGAATGTAGTGCCCCTGAAATCACAGACACTCAGGTTAAAACAGCCCTCTCCAAAGCCAAAAACACAGCATCAATGGGACCGGACAGTGTCCCAGGCTGCGTCCTACATGAGCTCAAAGTTGAACTAACCCCTCACCTAAACACACTGCTTAAACTCAGCCTCTCAACAGGCTACATGCCCACAGAGTGGCACACAGCAACAGTTATTCCACTCCACAAAGGTGGAGCCACAATTGACCCCAGGAACTTATCACCCTATAAGCCTGACTAGCTTGGTCTGCAAAGCTATGGAGTGCATCATCATGGATCTCATTAACAGATTGGAAACCTCCAAACACTGGACCCTACCCAGTTCGGCTTTGTTAAGGGCAGATCATGCCTCCTAAACCTGGGGAACTACTTTAAGACAGTTACCAAGGTTATAGATGAGAGAAAGGTGGTCCACACAGCCTTCCTAGACCTCGCAAAGGCCTTCAACACCATTCCACACTCAGGTATTATAGACAAGCTCACCAGCCTGAACATAAACCCCTACATCATGAGATGGGTTGCCAACTGGCTCATGGACAGAACCCACATGGTAAGAGTTGTGGGAACTATTTCTGACTCTAAACCGGATACAAGTGGCGTTCCCCAGGGCTCAGTCCTAGGACCCCTCCTGTTTGGCATATACTTCTCAGCGGTACAGGCAAGCACAGAAGGACTATGACTGACCAAGTTCACAGACAACTGCAAACTAGGGGCTATAATTGACTCTCTGGCTGACACAGACATCCTCCAAAAGGGTCTCACTGAGACAGATACCTGGTGTCAAAACTATGGCCTCAAGCTAAATGCCAGAAAAGTGCATAGTCATCCCCTTTGCAAAAAACAAAGTACCCACAAACTACCACATAGGTGGTAGCCCCCTAAATATGGAAGACATAATAAGGGATCTGTGGACCCAAGTAGATAGCAACCTCTTCTTTGATAATCACATTGCCAAAGTGGTTAGAAAACCCTTCAATATGACCCATCTAATCATAAAAGGGTTTGCATCCAGATAAAAAGAGGTCATTGGGCCCCTCTATGCATCACTCATCAGACCCATCATAGAGTACAATGCCCATTTGGGATGTACCTTACAAGACACCTGCAACAACTGGAAAGACCAGAGAAGTTCTTCACCAAGAGGATCATGGCCTCAAGAAGATGCCCTATGCAGCTTGACTGAAGAAACTCCATCTGTACTCGGTTGCATACCACCTACTCAGAGGTGATCTCTGCCTGACATACAAGGCTATGTCCAACCCAGAATTGATGGAGATGCTCCACCTAAAGAAAACCATATCCCCTCAAGCCACATGCTCCAGGGATATAAACCTCACCACAACAATAAATAGGACATGCAGGAGGGGTAGATTCCTGTCCCAGAGACTTCCCATGCTCTGGAACAAGATTCCAATCTACATTAGGCAGAGCTCCTCACTAACCCTCTTCAAGAGAAACCTTGACGAGTGGATGGGAAACAGAAAGTTTACCCCAGGGATCACTTCAATGGCTATGCTGGACAGAGGGACAGGGAACTAATCTAAGGGGCTGGCGAAAGCCAACACATTCCAGCTAGGCTTATAAATGCCTTTGGGCAGATAGCTTAGTACCTACCTATGAACCTATGAACCAATGAACCTATTTAGACCTAGGGAGAAGTTGGCAGCAAGCCTAAATTGCCATAAAAGGTCCTTCTTACTAAGCTGATTCTTCCAATCTCCACCCCTGGGTTCAATATGTACACTGTCTGTTATTCCAAATTTAAAACCATGAAAATCTGTACAATTCAACAAATGCCTATATAGTGCATTGGTTTCTTTTTTGTTTTTTAAATCATACATGTGTTCATAGATCCTACGTCTGAAGGATCTCTCTATCTTTCTGACATAATATGCTGGACATGTGCCACATCTTGCTAAATATACAATCCTCAGGGAATTACAATTCCCATTCCTAAAGGTAGTGTTTGTCCTTAACCTATCATTCAATAAAATACCAGTTTCCTTAAAAATATAACCACACTGGGGACAACAGCCGCATCTAGTACTTTTACCATTGTCCTGGTGCCTCTCTATTCTAGATGTTTCTACCAATTTTTTCAGATTCATTCCTACTTTTGTAGTGTAAAATGGCTGATCACCCACAATGTTATAAATATCCTGATTAGTCCTAAAATACTCCAATTGTTTTGTCGAATATTTTTAATATGTTTAGATATCGCTCTCTGTTGTATCATACAGGCTTGAGTGTATTCAACAGATTTAGTAAGGGTTTTTGATTTACCCATATATACTTTTAAAAGGGATCCTGCCCCCAAAATTGGTTTGAATTTCTTATCCCACTCATTATATACATCTACCAAAATAGACTCAACCATAACCCTAGGATACCCCCTTTCAAGAAACATATTCATCAAAGTAGAAAATTCCGTTTTAACATCATCTACTTCAGAAGTCATACGAGCAATGCGTATGACTTCTCCTTCGATAATGCTTTTCTTTTGTGAAAAGGGGTGATGACTAGAAAAATGTAAATAAGAGTTACAGAAGGTACTTTTCCAGAATACCTGAGATCTAAAACCATGTAAAGTATGTGAAATCAGTGTGTCCAAATAAGAAAGTTGTTGCTCGTGACAAGAAAATGTAAATTTGAGGAAGATGGTAGTCCCATTAAGATATTCTATAAATTTGGGAATGCTATCCTTCTCCCCCTTCCATAAAATGAAAATATCATCCAGGTAATGATTATATAACAGAACATTTTCTGCCCACCAGGTACTATTGAAAATATAGTTAAGGTCTCATCCAAGAAGTACTATGTTAGCATAGACTGTAGCACAAGCTGCTCCCATAGCTACTCCAGATGTTTGTTGATAATACTGCCCCACAAAATAGATGTAATTATAGTCTAATATAATAGCTATCAATTTACAAATCAATATGACCTCATCATGAGTCAAAATAGTGTCAAGGAGTAATACCTCTTCAAAGTATTCCATACCTTCTTTTTTAGGAAGACAAGTGAATAAATCCTTGACATCTATAGTAAAAAATATTAAATCTGGGCTCCATATATCATGATTGAGTTGTCCCAAAAATTCCCAAGAGTCCCTGACTAAATGTGGGACCCCTTCAACAATATGCTTTACCTTATTCTCCGCATATATAGACAAATTGTGGGTCTTAGACCCTCTAGCAGATACTATGGGTCGAAAAGGGGGCATGCATATATTCTTATGTACTTTGGGTATTCCAGATATGACAGGGACCCGGGGTATGTATTGGTCAATAAATCATAAGTATTCTGGTCTATACGTTGGTCCAAAAAAATTATTGTAGGAAGCTGTTAATATGCTGGTATGCAGTATGTGTCTGGTTTATAGATACCTGAAGATAGTTGTCCTGATTAAATAACAAATCCTGAATAGTGTTAATATAGTTAGTGGAATTAAAAATAACTATACCTCCTCCCTTGTCAGGGGTCATACTCCGGACTGACCTATCCCCTCTACTTTGATTTAACAAAGACCTCTCCTTTGGGTTAAGATTGCTAGAAAATCCTTTATTTCTTGCCCAAAGCTGACATAAATCTACCTTAACTTTCTCAAAGGTGTAAATAAGGGGATGTAAATGGATTAAAAGTACTATTTTTTAAGCCCTACCTTACAATAATTAAATCCTTCCTTCTTGGAAAACATAATCTGAAAATTCAATATAATATTCTAGTATAAAAATTAATGTTCAAAAGACCATCAGCAATGTCTGGAATTTTGGCAGGTACAAATTTGAAACCCTTTAAAAAAAGAGAAAAATATTCTTCAGTTATGGGTTGATCAGTATAGTTATAAATATTGAATCCTTTAAAAGTGTGAACAATATTTTCTCTCTCACCACTAAAAAGTGGGGTCAATATTTGTTCCTGTCCCTCTCCCTGTATGAATAAGTCATGGGGTACTGTCCCATGTGATTGCATCCATAATTCCTGTTTGCTATTCTTTCCGAGCTACATAGGTGGGGGGGGGGATCCTCATTAACCTTCATTTCTTGTATATCCCCAAATTCACACTCATCATTAACAAGTGCGTCATCATTAAAAAAATTGTTTTTCTGGTTCTACAAAATCAGCAGTGTCCTTCTTTAACCATATTTTATTTGTAGGATAAACCTCTTTGGAATGGTATTGTTTTATATCCCTACTCAATTAACTACTTTTCTTATGGTATAAAATATTACATTTCTTCTCTACCCTTTCTAAGACCTTTTGGTACAACATTTCAAATTGTCCAAAAAACAGGTCATCAGTAATCTGTGTATTTAATACAGCTAGTTCCTTCTGTAGATCAGCCTGCATTTTGTCATGATAAACCAACACTTTTTGTATCAATTCGATACCCCATCTATTAAACATGTTAGTAAAATCTTCAACAATACAACTGTCAAGGGAAACTTAAATGCATGCAGCCCCTGCGGTACCACCTTAACTTTAATACATTCCTTGAAATACTTAGAGTCAAGCTGTGAAGTTTTATATTTATATAACTTTTTTTCAAAAGTGTAAATCAATTCCTTTAAAGATTTATTATGCATATTGTCCACATTTGTTTTTGTACTCCAAACTTCTGAAGTTTCCCCAGAAAAAGTGTAATTTTTATTGATAAGGCAGTCAAAATTAGAGTTAGAGTTAGCACCGTTTTTAACTAGTGCAGTCTAAGAAATACCATTGCGCTTCTCCGTCAAATCCAGAGAGGTTAAAACATTCATTGCAGTCCTCTCTGAAGGAGGTATATTGACAGCAACTTTATGTGTTCCTAATGTTGCTCCTGTATGTCCTCAGTGATATTATTGACATCCCTGCCATGATAAATGGCTCCATTTGGCTCTCGTCCTCCCTGGCAGTTAACATGGTGAACCTGCACCTTGGTGGTGATGTCACAAGGTTTTTTTGCACTTTGAAACACAGGAAAAATATCTGTCACAGTTTTATCATTGACATGGCAGTCAGGATCTGTTGTAAAAGTATTAGAAAGCACAACAACATTGTCACCCCTTGAGGGTAGACTATCCAAGCCATTAAAAACATTGTCCGAACGTATCGGACTACACTGCTTACCAGAAAGAGTACTTTGCAGGGTAAGCAAGTCAATGAGCCAAGAAAGCTCTCCTTTAAGCATCTGCACATCCTGTTGAAGCTCAAGTATGTCTGCTGCCTGCCCCAGGGGAGATCCCTCGGACAATAAGGCCTGTGTGAATCCAATACCCAGCTCAGGAGTAGGAGGAGAATCCATAATGGCCAGGAACCAAAAAAAAAACAAACACTACAAACGATAGTTCCAGGATGCACAAATGTCACCAATAACCAAATCAAATGCACCCAATGGCCATTTGAAAAACCTACACTTTATTTTAAAACAAACATGGTAAAATAATAAAATAGTTGAGTACTTTCATCATGTATAATGACTTCATCAGAACTGAAAAACCATACTGCCATCCCAACAAGCTATATATACTTTAGTACAAATTGTAACTGGCTAAAGAGTTAATAGATCAATTAAGCAATGAATCAATAAATCTCTTAAAAACAATGGCCATTGGGTGCATTCAATACTGAATCCTTGATATATTTGTACTTTTGTCAATCTGGTGGGATCATTGATTCACTTAGTGACTACAGATCAAATGGTATTGACTTGAGGAGATGTAGATTTCAGTTTGGATTGCTCTAAGCTGACAATGCCTAGTAGCATAATTTCTTCTTTTCTATTTGTTGTTATCCAAGAAAAAACAGCCTGTATTATATTTATGTTATTATTATTAGGTTTCTCAGGTGGGATATACACACACACATACATAGATATAAATATAGATAAATAGAAACACAGAGAGATAGACAGATCTGTCTATCTATCTATCTATCTATCTATCTATCTATCTATCTATCTATCTATCTATCTATCTATCTATCTATCTAATCCATTTATCCATCTCTCTCTCTCTCTCTCTATATATATATATATATATATATATATATATATATATATATATCTCAAAGCTTTCAGATGCTTCACTTTTTGAAAGAATGTTTTCAGATTCTGCAAAGTAGTAAAATGAAGATTTTTTTATACTATGTTAACCTATGCTGACCCTTTTTGCTGTACACTCACATGTAATCAGACTATAGTCTAGTGAGTGTATTTTCATTATTGATGGTGAGTTATATCCATATTTTAATGATTAATGGCTGGATATTGAAATGTAGTACAGACATTCAGATCAGTGATTTTATTTCTTATACTTTGGCCATTTAGGTTGCTTATTTTAAATCTGGGTGGGAGGTGCATTGAACTACAGTTTGTTGTGCGCAATTAGGATCATACATATGATGCATATCTCTGGACAGTAGACTTATTCTTTTTTTAATATATTTGCTTTTGGGGTTAAGTTGTTAAGGCTGTGCTTTGGAACTGACAAGAGACAAGTATTAGTATCCCTAACTATGTTACTCTTTTAAGGTATATTGCATTGAAGTTATAAAGGTTGTGGTTCCAGATTAACGTGGTAAATTGTTGATATGTAATATATTATTGTGGTTGATGTATTCTTAAGGCAGTGTGATAGTGATATGTGTTGAGAGTTATATGGGTAAAGATGTTGTTACTTAACAGAATAGTGTACTATTTGTGGTATTATGTTTGTAAAGCAAGGGTTATTTTTATTTTAGAAAAGATGTATGGCTGAAGTTTCTAGCAAGTGGGGAGAGTTAGATGTGGTGAGTAGATATGCATTTGATGAGTTGGTCATCTTGCAATGAGTGGGTATGCATTGGGTGGGAAGTGTGAAAGCATAAAGCTAGAGAAGTTGGGTGGATGGGAATGGGGGTAGGGTATGGTAGGACAACAAATCTAAACTTTGCAAAGTGAGGCTTTCCATAGCAAGACTCCCTGACCTTTCAGAGTGAGATAATCTGAAAACAATAAGTGACAGTGTAATAGCATGTGATAAATCCTATTTATGGTGATATTTAGATGTGGTTTGTGAGCAAGCTGAGAGGAGCAGAGATAATTATTTGTATTTCTAGCAATGTGTGGAATCAGGAAGACAAACCCTTACAGGTCAAAGAGCTGGAGAGGATCTCAGCAACCTCTATAGCTATCACCTATAAATATTATTTTAAATGTGCTTACTCAGGACAGAAAGCAAATGAGAGCAAGAGTACAGCAAGGATTTCCTTAATGGAGATGATAGTTCACCACCTGCAGGCTGTGGACACTAGACCGAATGGTTAAATGCTACCAAAGCTGAATATTTATGAACAGACACAATTCTTGCATTAGAAACATAGCCCAGTATTGCAGTGTTTCTCTACAGGAAATTTTTAGGTGGATATGTTCAGATTAACTGTCCAGCTGTAGTTTATGTAGTAAGTCCTGGGGCAGATGGTAACTTTTTTGTATTAAAAGAAGAATACATAATATAGTATTAGTTATAAAACCTAGGTGAGGATTAAACTCTCATTATGATATTGTGCCAGATAAGATGCTCTCAAGGGCTTTGCATTTGATTCTAATTAAGTTCATTAACTTATTACATTGACAGGCTTGCATGCAGTGAGACACCTTAGGCTATGTCTGAACAAAGGTAGGATGAGACCTCAGTGGTTAGTTTACTAATACTGCACCATCCCGTATGCAACACAATTCTGCACATATCAAACAACATATATCTGAGCAGAAATATCTTGCA
Source organism: Protopterus annectens (assembly GCF_019279795.1). Taxonomy (NCBI): domain Eukaryota; kingdom Metazoa; phylum Chordata; order Ceratodontiformes; family Protopteridae; genus Protopterus; species Protopterus annectens. Next base: position 671,372,513 of record NC_056731.1, read on the forward strand.
TGATCAATCCTACTATAATTCAGAATTCATCAGTAATACTGCTTATAAATTGTATACCCATTCACTAGTCTAGTCATGACCCTCTATCAATGCAATAAGTACGTATTAATAGAGTAACATGGTGAGTCCTTTTATAAGAAAGAAGGGCTACAACATCCTCCTTTTAGACTAAGTGAGAAAATAAGCAATGATTGCTGCATGTATATTTTAGACAGTTATATTAAATATCAGTACCAACCTAAAACCAATATCTGTTTTTGCACTGAAGGTGGTGGATACATTTTTTCGCTTTTATTTTTTTTGGAAGGGGTGGGGAGCTCTTATGATACTATTGTAGCATATGGATGAGAGAGTGCTGAATGTTGCTTTAAGCAGGGCACTTATTTGTATTAAACCAGGCTGTGATCACTTACCACAATGCGGACAATAGATAAAATGTGCTGGGCAGAGCTACATAACTACACATACCACATTATGAAAACCAGCATGAAAAGCATATGAATATTCCAAGGAAAAAATTCTAATTTCTACATCTTTAATAAGTGCTGCATGTTGTTTGATGAATGACACTTTACAGAATGAATTTTAGAAGTATCAGTAAGTCAAGCCACTGTTGCCATGGATAGTTTATTCATCCAAATAAGAACATTACGCTTTGAGGAGTACCAAAATCAAAATGACTTCATCAGAACTGAAGTATTTGTGGTATTTCCTGTATGTAAGGGTTGTGTTTTAGTAGTTAACTGTTCTGATGAAGTCTCATAAATAGCTAAAAGGGACGAAAGCACTTACCTTTTATTGTTTTAATAAAGATTCTTTTTATTCTCTGGCTCTACAGCTTATTGTGTATTATAGACCCAGGGTATCATTATTATTTTGAAGTAGTGTATTCAACCAATTAATTAATATTAATTGTAGTTTATTTCTTGCAAACTATTATTCAGTTTAAATAACTATGCAAATTCTTATTTTCCTTATTACTGTTTGGAGTTTGTGAAAGCAGTTTTGCTGCTTTGTTTTTATTGCTTCAGTGTCTGGAATTCCAAGTAGTCAAGCAGTTGAAAGTTTCAGTGAAAGTGGTATATGCCTTGTCTTATTTGTGTTGTATGACCAGTGAGCTAGTATATTTAGCGGGGGTGATGGGGCCAAATCCCTCATTGCAAAAAAGTGATTTGGTGGGGTTTTTTTTGGATTTTAGATAAAACTACATTTTTGTAAAGAATAAAGCATTTTCAGGAGTTTGTCTTCATGCATGATATATTCATTCTGCAGGAGATATGATTTAATGATATGAATCCATCCATCCATCTATCCATCCTCAACCCCTTTTCCCATTTTTGCACATGGAGTCAGGCTGTCGATGTAATGATATGAGTCACTGTCAGCAAAGGAAAACCTCAGAAAAATGCACTGACAAATGTAGATGAAATATACCTAAGTGCTTGGGATTTTTGACTAGTATCAAATACAATGACAGATCTTTTATTGTTATGTAGAATTCAATTTCTTTCATTTTTTTCTCAGAAGTCCATTTTATCATGGTTAGGAGCAAAAGGGAAACACAGACTATACCCAAAATCATTGAATGCAGGGCAATGAATTATTGCTTGACAAAAAGCCAGTTCATTATAAGATGCAAGCACATACTCAAACACACACACACACACACACACACACACACACACACACACACACACACACACACACGCACTGTCTCTCTCTCTCTCTCTCTCACACACACACACACACACACACACACACACACACACACACACACACACACACACACACACACACACACACACACACACACACACACACACACACACACACACACACACACATGCACAGAGACATTACACACAAGCCTATGTGCAATCTGCAGGATTTCAGTTCACCTAGAGCATGTCTTTGGAATCCTGGAGTACCAACAAAAAACACAGACACTGGGAAGACACTCTGATTCTGCAACCCAGCCTAACCTACTGCTTAGATGTAACAATGATGACCGTTGACAATTCTGCCAATAGATATTTTAATTGTTTATGGAAGTCTGCAGAGCTTTCATTAAAAAGTTTCCATTGCAGAATGCATGTAGTTAAATTCTGATTGTGCTTCTTCCATTGCTTTAGAGCCATACTACTGTATCCTTCCTTACCATATCAACAGCTATATTTTTTCTTAACTTGTTCGATAACTAATTTGTACATTGCCTGCCATTCACTTTGCTGATATTTTTCACAAAGACCATGACATATCTAACAGAAAAACAAGACTTTTAATCAATTATGTCTTTGATTTGTGCTTCACAATATCGTAGCAATACAAATTAACTGCCAAAATCACATTTCATGCACCACATTTCCAAATTAACAAACATTTTGAAAGTCTAATCTGAATCCTCATTTTATTTATCATGATCATCTAAGGCTACTGATCAGAAAGGGGCAAATACATAAGAAAATGTTAAATAGCTGATCTCTTCTATAGTTTGAGTTTTCTACAATTCTGCATTTAACCTTTTTGTTCTATCAAAAATTGAAAGTGTCTTAGTCTTACTAAATCCTTCTTTTTGCAGTTAATCTAGCTGGTTCTAGTTGGTTGGGCTTAATTATTGTGGAGACATATTTATTAAAGTGTTTTAACTATGTATGCGGTTAGCAGTGTGCTAAACCATTTTATTTTACAGCTAAGTATGCACTTCTGTTACACAAGGTTTCAGTCTCTGTATACAGCTAATGGTGTGCTAGAACTTTTATTTTACAGGTCAGTATGTTCTATTATTTTCATTATTTTTCAGGATGGATAGCAACCAGGACTATAAATAGCCACTTATCTGTGAAAGGGCATGAGAACCATTCATATTTTTTTGCTAGACATAGCTATTTTAACTAGCATGTGTCACAAGCAATTTTTATAAATGTCACTGTATTCTATAAGCTCTATGTATGTGTGAAATGGTTTGATAGCTAGACTTAGCAATTTCCAAGACACGTATTGAATTTCTAGCACTGCATACATGTTTAAAAGTGCGTACTGTTTGACTTATATACCCATATAAACTGCTGGGCTAGACGGTTTCACATCAAATAAGCCACAACTTTCCCTTTAGACATTTCAAGGTCCTACTGAAGCAAGAAGAGGAAGTTATAATGTTGGAAAGTGTGGAAAGCATTGCTGCTCCATGTGATGCCGTGCTGTTGCTAAATACATATACACATACAAAAGCAAAAATATGTATAAAAGTTCTCATTAGAGACACTAAAATAGAGGATAAAAAAACTAAAAATATACAAGCTGTTCATTATTTTTTGTTTGGGTTTACCAAAAAGCTAGTAACAGTAGGGCAATACATTTAAGATTTCAGTCTTTGCATTTACTGATTTTCATTGTGGGGAGGGTGTTCTATAACAGAAAATCCTAACATCTGTGTTTATGTACCTCTTGTGTCCTGGTTATCAACCAGGCTTTTTCCAATTAGTGACTATCTTTCCCGAGGGGAACAAATACAAATGTTATGACAACCTGAGTACTGATGTAGTTCAAACAAGGATTCATTTTCGGGCCTACACTTTCCTTTATTCTTTCTTGATTTACTGGAGGAAACATAACTGTAGTTTCTGGAGCTGTACTTTGTTAGTCCTTTTCCTTCATTATTTGTCTTCTTTTATCATCAAGAACTAAAGATACTCATCATGAGTCATCAAAACTTTTGTTTCTTCTACATTTCTGAGCAAGTGTGCCTGTGTTAGGCAAACAGCATCAGTAGCCTACCCCACTCACTGATTGTTTGGTTTATGCATTTATGTACACAGCATGATATACAGAAATGTGAAAACTGTGATAGGATTAAAGAAGCTTCAATGTATAGCTTTAAAGCTATGCATTTTTAATTAACATAAAAATGCCTGAAATCACTGAGAAATAAATCAAATAAAATATTTTTAAAGCTCAAAAATCAGAAGATGGAGAAAATTAAATAAATTGTCCAGAAAAGGTTTACATTTGTTCATAAAAGAAGGAATTACAAACATTGTTGAGTCTGGTAAAGCCAAACTACCCAATTGCTCTGTGGAGGCAAATGTGTAATCTATAGTAGCCCCCAAGACTGGGATACCCCACTAATGTACATAAAGAGCCTTTCCTGACATAAGAGCTATAGAAATATAAAATAAGACAGATGCCTACATTAAAACCTACCTCCAGCTCAATGTCAGTCTAGATGTTAAAGAGGTGTTAGATCTAGAGCACATTATTATTGAAAACACTTCTGTCACAACAGTAAAGTGAGACACTACCACACTTCACTGAGGTAAAATTTTCCAGTGTCCTGTGCACCTCACTTTGATTTTAAGTTGACAGCCAAAACATTTTATGGGTAGCTTCAAAGCAGCAAGGATTATTTTCTTTCAAATGTCAGTGGATTTTGGCTTTTAATTTTACTGAGTAAGAACCTTTGCTTGTATCATCAAAGACCTAGACGTTCTGCACAGAAAAAAAAAGAAAAATTCCTCTCCCCTTTCTTCTTAAACTAAGGAATATTTTATATACTCAAGGCACATTCTTCACACAATGCACTTGGCAGTCATATACATATCTTCCCACAATCCTCTGGTTTCATTCTCATGCCATTACCTTTAAAGAAATGATTAATAACATGAGATGTTTGTTTAACTTGCTTGCAACCTATTTTTTCACTTACGATATGTTGTGCAGAGATGCTTAAATTACTACAATTAAAGGTATGAGTCATCTTATATTTACTATTTAGTCTAAAGAACATTGTCTACAGCCTAGGTACATTCTACATATTATGAATAATCTAGTCATGTGGCTACTTTCCCACAATCTACTGGGTCTCCTCCTCATATGACTACCTTCAGTGAAATGATTAATAACATGAGATATGTCTTTAACTTGTTTACTTTTGATATTTCATCACTGAAGAAAAGCTGTACAGAGCTTCTTACATTAAAACAATTTAAGAGTAGGATTCCTCATATTTAGTATTTAAGATACCCAGATATATAGGTTGCTGCTCATAAGTATTGTCATCTAATTTATGAAAATTCAGAAAGGGCAGTTCTGTTGTTTAGTTTCAAAGATGACCATCAAAAGTTGATTCTGCCTTCACTGTCTACAGTTAGGCCATCCCTTCTGTGTGGTTCTCTGCCTTTCAAATGAGAGGTGAGGCTGCAGGACAGATTTGAAAGGAAGGCTTATGCTACAGGGTCATCATCAATGCCATGAATTACCTTATCCATATAATATCCTATCAAAGTACACTTTTATGGCAAATTAAAGACACCTGGATTGAAATAAAAAAAAGATACATTAAAGCAACTGAAAAGTACTTCTGATGGAATGAGTCTTCAAACTTTATAATGTTCTTATGGCTTTGTTAATGCCACGTCTAGCATCAAAATAAAAGGTGTAAACAGAAGACATGATTAGATAAGAATGAAAAACTTGGCAGAAGAATTTAAACTCAGATATTGTACATACTGTCAGGAACCTCCTACTTGTTCAGCCAACTCTGATCTGCTACAATTTTACAGGGAAAAGGGAAATAGTATAATTCTTAACCTGAGTCCTACATGCTGCAGTTACAAATTTTCAGAAGAACTACTCTTCTATTAAAACATTTTTATAGAAAGCCACCTTCCAACAAGGAGCATCATCTCTATAACCCCATCACAGAATAATATAGTTCCTCTTCTTATTTCTGTACTGATAAAGATACATAAGCTTATTTTCTTATGTTAGTTCTTGCCTTATGCCCTTTTCTTGATTATCTTTCCATCATCCTTGTGTGCAAAATGCTTAAGATTGTTAATTTAAATTTTATTGTACATGAACATTCTTTGTGCTTTGGAGAGGAATCCATCTGACACCATAAACTTATTCAAATTCGGTAAAAAACTCTTCTATCGAGAAACAATGTCTTGCTAGATATAGTAGATGCATTACTGCACTAACTCTGTGGTTTAAATTTCCTCTGCTTAAGCATAAGATTTTTCCATTGCTGTCTGTTTTACGTGTATCTGTTTTGAAGGAAACCCTTCTCCTGTAATGTGTTAGAGTAGTCATATTTTATTACCATTCTTACAATCATTTAAAATATAAATCACAGTACGAAACTGATACCTTTTCATGTATAAACCTAAAACTTTGGTTATAATCCTGACAACTGGTCTGTGAATAGCTCTGCAATGTATAGATCTCAGTGTACTACTGGCTTGCTTAACCATACTTTACAAGGTTTTTCAGCTCTAAGCTAAGAACATTACTCTTTTATTTTTGTAAGCTATCAACACACTGGCAATGCAGCTGACACATTTAAGGTCTGCTGTATATACTGCTTTTTCAAATGAGGCTTATTTCTTTCTTTCTAGTGATTTGTGAAATTATAAAATAATTTTAACTACGTATTTGTTAACTTTTGAAGGGTACTGATTAATGTAGACCTTTTCAGGCTGTCCGTGATGAGTGCTGTCTGATTAAGTGATTTGCTCTAGGTCACACTGTAAGCCAAGTGGAGGGTGAAGGAATCATACTCCATATTAGAGAAAATAGCATGTTAACAGCTCATAGCCTTAATCCTGTATGCTAACTGCATGTTATGATCCTGCCTATTAAGTACAAGGGCCTGTGTTGGTATCTTCCCCATTCTTCAAGACTGGCAAGCATTTCCTTGATACAAATACGACAGCTTTCATAGACCTTCACTGGATTTCCTTCTTAACCAGCGTGCATCCACTTTTCAAAAAGAGAACATTCAAAGTTTGTTGCTGTCATCCTGCCTTCAATTCTGAGGATTCCTGTCCACTGAGCTCTGCTGCATGCAGTTTCAATATTTCCTCAATTATTCTCCCATTTCAAGACACAGTTTAGAATATCCCAGACAACGTTTCTTCGTGTGATCTGGATGCAACATAAAGGAACAATTCAGTATCTCATGAATCATGTCTAATAACTTAATCTTGCCTGTTAAATAATATAAAGCCTTTATTATGTGTGCACTTCTCAAGGAATAATTTTAATTAACTTAAAAGCATTGACAGACTAGATAAGAGTCTGTATAGGTAAAACAGCTTTTTTTTATAGTTTAATAAGGGATTTTTTTTGTAAAGATTTAATAGGATAACAATATTTTTTGATGACCCCACACTGTTTTATATTTTTCTTATACAGACTATCCAATAAACATTGTAATTTAATATACATGATCTGATATGTGGTCTGTACATATTATATGAGGACTCAGATCACTGAAATTAATTCAACTTTTATATTCTCAGGAGAAGTTTCTATGGTCTAATATTCATTTAGCAAGTGATTTGGCATGGTTATAATATTTTGTTACCTTTCCCTTTATAAAGGTCACATACCTTTATATGGTAGCGTAATAAAGCATATATTATATAATGTAGGCACCTGCAATGATTTTCATATATGTTGCAGTGCAATATCATCAGTATGCATAGATTGTTAAGTTTTATGTATGATATTTATTATTATAAAGTTTTTTGAAACCCTATGGTATAGGAAGATAAGATAAAGACTTAAAGCAGCCCAAAGTAAGGAAGGACAAGAGGAGGCACTCGGAAGATAAAACAGATGAAATGATAATGGAGGGTATATGTATGATAATAGTACATTAAGTTTTGTGCAGCACAAAGTTATGGTGCAAATTCATATAGCTATATGAGTACCAATTTAACCAGGGATGATGAAGGTGCAGAGCCATTTATCTATCAGGTATTGCTTCAGCTGGGATTGAAAGTCTTTCAGATTCCAAACTGTTCTTAGCTGGAGTCAACTGATAGTTTAGCTAGTAGCAATGCAGTGTGAATACTGGGGTATCCTGCATTGTTGTTAGGTTTAGTTATAGAGAATAATGACTTGTTAGTGGAGAGTAGATGTCTCTTTTTAGTGTAGAGTTGAATGATGGACTGAAGTGATAGTAATTTTTCAGGGTTATGCAGTAATTTGTAGATTGCAAGTCATTAACAGTACAATAGAGAATTGTTTAGTTTACCCAGTTTTGTTGTTTTAGAGTGGCAGTGATGTGATCTATATTTCTGGTTGATTTTGAATTTGGTTACTTTATTGTAGCATTACTCTAGTTTGGCTGATAGGAGTTGAGATTGTTTAAGAGAGGAGAAGCATATAATATGGTTGGGAGTAGGAAAGAAGTGTCTGTTTTATTTAGCAGAGTCAGTAAGGTAAGGTTTTACTCTATATTGGTAACATAGCATTTGGTGTGTCTTTTTTATGGCTTGGTGAAGGTGGAGATCAAATTTCAAGTGGTTGTCTATAATCATACCTAGCCATTTGGTGCGGGATACAATTCCATGTTGGTCTTATTGTATGGCAATAAATACAAATATATTTTTTGGAAGGAGAGAGAGTTGGCGGTGAAAAGTACCTGTTTCATTTTTTTTTTTTTTGGATTAAGAAGGAGTTGTGAGTCAGTGAGACAAGCTTCTATGATGGAGAAGGATTTCTGGGTAAGTGAAGTAGGCGTAGTGTCATAGTAGTACATATTAGCGTGGAGTCATCAGCATATTGTGCTATGGTTGCCTCTATGACTGCTGTGTTTAGGTCCTTGATAAATAAATTAAACAGTTAAGGTCCTAGGATGGAGCCTTGTGGGATTCCAATGGACAGAGGAAAGAAAGATGTTAAACATCGTTCAAAATGTTGTGGTAGCATTATATCGTTTCATATATTATTGTATTATATTATTTAGTGCTGAGGGTATTTCTATCAATATTACTAGGACTTGCTCCTTCCTGTTTAATATAACCTTTATTGAGCATTGGCTGTTTATGCTGTATGTTTATATTTTTAAAGACAAACAGTAATGTTATTAATATAGTATACTACCTATCTACATATTCATATGCTGCAGTTCTCATTTTTTTTCAAAGAACTGTATTTTTATTGAAGTCAGCTATATATTTCTTAGTACTACAATAAAAAATGTTTTTCTGGACGTCTCTTTACTATATGTTACACATGACAGTTTGCACTGGAACATGCCCCTGCCACAAGTCAACTTACATGTAGATTTACAGGCTTGAAAACCTGAAGAGAGTGTGCAGGAACCAAAGATATGCAGTCAAATAATGACTAAGTCAGTACCAGGCTTAGTGTAAAATCTGCATTAGGTCTTCACAGAGAAGACATACATTATTTGGAAAACTCTATCTGTAAAATGGGACGTAGATGGTGGGTTAGCCTATATGATTTGATTTAGTATTAATATGTCCTGTCCTCGAAAGTGTACTGTTATGTGTTAAGAAACGTAATGGAAGTTTTGTTTGTTTGTTTTCTCCTGTCTATACTTATGATGGTATTGTTTAAAGATTTCCATCTCAGTTGCCTTTGTGAACATGAAAACAGAAGATAATAACATAATAATGCAAAGGCATCAAAAACATAGTTTTGGTCTGTACTCACAAATATACTCAGCTACACACTTCTTGTTTCATTAGATCTCTTAGCATTCTCTATTTTCTGAAGCTACATGTTTTTATATCCAATCAGGCTCAAGTTAAAATAAACTGTCAGAGAAACTAGACAAATTCTTAAACTCAGATTTACAAACAAAGCATACGATTTAGCAAACTGAAATGCAAGTTAAAGAGGTTGTATCAGTATTACAATAAACAATAATCAAACAACTAAACTGACACTTTGGAGTTTTAATTTACAGTCAGCCCTTTCGATACCAAAACCTCCCAGCATTCTGCTTCATTGGTACAACCATTTCATTAAGGTTATACGCATCTGTCAAATATGCAAAAAGTAAAACTCTTACATAACTCTCAGCGATTCACTCTATGCAACTTACATTTCCAAAATGTGATATTCCATACCAACCTAATAGTCCAAGAAATTTCAAATGCATAAAAAAAAAAAAAAAAAAAAAAAAAAACTTTCTGGTAGTCTCCTGTAAATGTCATTATTCCAAATCTACTGATAGTACATGACATTTTTTCTTAACTTCTGTTCATAAAACCCACTCTTCATTTGCTCATTCTCCCACCAATGGATTCCTCTTATTTACTACATTCCCAGTATGATTGATTCCAGTATTTCCTGTTATGCCATTGCTCCCTAAACCTGGCTACTGTTGTTTCTTCCTACACACCAACATACCTCCTATTACATGCAGTTCTTCTTAACAGTGATCCCTTTTTTATCCTTGACTTCTCTCCACAGTTTTCCATTGCCATTCCTCTCTCTTTCTATTATTACGTCTCTAACCCAGTCTTTTAATGGTCTCTCATCTTTTATCTTTATTTTACAGACTTCTGTGTTTCTTCCTCCTGTATTTAAATAACTACAATCCTATTTAACACCTTTCTGCTTCACACAACATTATCTTTGTATATTATTCTTTATTTGTAAATATGTTTTATCAGGTATCCTTTATAGATGTTAATGACTTTTAATGATTTTATTATTTTGTTATATATATATTTTTTTTCATGGAGCTTGTTGTCATCTGTAATTATTTTTTGTTATGCATCTTTTAATTTTGAAACTCTTCTTCCTTTTAGGCCACTGCTGAAATGGAGATTTGTAACCAGTCATACTTTTTCAGCAAACAAATGGAAATGATAAACTTGGTCAGCTTAAGCAAATCATGTAGTGCTGTGGTCAGCACTGCTACTTTACATAGCTAGGTACTGCAGTAAATTTCCTAGTTGGAATGACCTCTGTTCCCATTTTGCATGTCCTTCTTGTGTCTGTTTCACTTTTGATCAGGTGCTTACGTGATTCACCTTTCCACCCTGTCTGCCAACCATCATGCTACCTCCAGCAAACTTGAACCCCTTGTTCCTGTGGGTGTGGACTTCTCTTCAGATTCTCTAGGGTGGGCACCATCTAGAGAGATCATCATGTAGGGAAGCACTGAGTTCAGTGATCTCAACAGTGTCCTCCAATGACAGCATATTTTGCATTAAAGGCTTACTCTTCCTTTGGGTGGTGATGTGGGCACCTACTCCACTGTGGGGACCATCTACACCCCTCTGTCAGTTTACATGTGCTCTTCTGTGTGACCGATAAGATTTACAGTCATTGACTTGGGTTGCCACACCATGACATCCCTCCACTGCCACCAGCCCTTTTGACACTGTCCCTGCTCCATAAGAGTGAGATGAGTTGCAACCTGAAGTGATTGCAAAACTCCCTTCCCCCCCCAGCATGGCCATACCCAATTTTCTGGCCTGAGCTGTCAATCACCCAAGCCGCTGACTGAACTTGGGCTGCCTTGGCCATAATCAGGGCTTTACTCCTCTATGCTACTGGTAAGGCTTGATGCATTAGTTTTCTCCCACATCCCAGCATCCCAAAGACATGCTGTAATTTAATTGTTGATACTGATACCACAAATTAACCAGAGAGTGCATGAAGAAATTAAGTGTGCATGCAATGCATCAGTGATTTTAACTTTAAGGCATCTAATACGTTTTGCAAAACTCACCCACATATTATTACCTTCTAAACCTTGCTTTTCACAATAAACAAGCAACACAAAGTATTTAACTGAGCTCAGTTTTATTCCCGTAATGCAAAAAAGAATTGTTTTGTAACCCCTAAGGTTATAAAAATACAGAATAGGCTTTACCATTTCTTTGAAATGTTCTACAGTGAAGTGGGTTTAAGTTCAATAATTTTTACTCAGAAAGGCCAATACTGGTTAGGTTACAAACTTAAACAGATAAATGAACAAAGAGAGAGACAGAGAAAGATAGATAGATAGATAGATAAATAGATAGATAGATAGATAGATAGATAGATAGATAGATAGATAGATATACATATAACAAGAAGAGTGATGGAGATAATGTTACCAACCAAGAGTTGACCTGTACTCATATTTCAATAAAGACCAGTAACTTCATTGACTGACATTCGTACCAGTCAGAAAACTAAATGTGTATTACATCACATATCCTATTCTGGGTTGCTTCTTGTTTTTCCTATACCAAGAATTAAGAAACCTATGAACTTGTTTTGCTGCTGATACTCATTACATGATTAGAATGGGATATAAAGGAACATGTTTATCGGAGCATTAAAAAGAAATGTTTTATGGAACATAAGATAAGGTCAGTCAAAGATAGACTGGTAGTATTAGTAAATTAAGTATCAGTTGTGTACAGTTTTTTAATTTTCCATCTCAAAACAAATAATAATAAAGAATAAAGAATATTAAAAAATGAAATTTAGAACTATATATAGTGATATTGCATTTAAATTCCTACAATGTCAGAGCATGCTGGTTGAAGAATGAAGGACCCTTCCTATTTAACAGGATTTCATCTTCAGATCTATATTTACATACTATTTTTGTTGAGTCAATTTATATCCTCAACTAATAGTATCTAAGGAGGTTATTTATTCCTAATTATCAACAGAACATTTCTCATTGGCCCTTCTATTTCATGTAAATAAATCTCTTTGATTAGTTTTACTACTTCCACTCCTGTGGACCCTTCCTTAGTCTCCCCATTCTTTCTTTTTTTCACTGTCATTAACAGGTTGAGCAAAGACTTATAAAGGGTCTCCTCATACTCTCTCCTAAGAATGAAACCAGGAAAACACCCAGGTCAGTTCCTTCAGCTCCTTTTTTTGAAACCATCTAATCTGGGAGTAGGGCAAAATATATGGACATAATCTTATAGCTCTCCCTTATCTCATATGCAACAGCAGCACTTAGAAAAAATTGAAAAGTGTAGAAAAAAATGAATCCAGGAAGTCCAGGTATAGAAACACAGAGTTTAACTTTAATTTAGCATAATCCAAAATAAAATTTGTTGTACCATTTTTCACGAGCAGCAATTCTTCAGTTATAGTATAATTAATATTCCCTGTTGTTAACCTCAGCATTCATTGCTTGAAGCTCCTTGTGTTCTGACTGAAAGTGCTATTGAAACAATTCGAAATATAAAGTGATAAGTATATTTTTCTGGCACTTCTTTTCAAGGTTCTGTATTATTCTAATTTTTTTTGCTTGATTGATTTAGATATGTATTTGCTGGCTTCTTATCTATGCTGAAATTGCTGTTTTTTTCCCCCACCCTTATTCCTGCTGTGTTGAATAGTGGTCTAACAACTTGTGTGTTCCCACCCTCCCTCCCTATTGGTATCTTCTTCTTATACTTGGTGGCTTTGCAATTGCCCACCCCTGCTGTATATTTGATCTGTGACACTCCTCCCAGTCTAGTGTCATTAGCTCATTCTACCTAATACAGAGAAAAAAACATTTGCACTTTATTCATCTGCTCTTACTGTATTTGTGTTTCTTCCTACTTTATTACATTATTTTGCTTTTGCCTCTTCTTGAAAGTACTCACTTGTCCTTATTCTGCTGCATTTATTACTGCTTGGTAGTAGCCTGATTAAACTGTAACTGTTATTCTAAGCCTTTTAGTTTAAGCACCTGGTCTTCAGACCAGTTATTTTTCACTAATAATGTTTGTGGTCTGCACTGTTGTGGCAGGACAGGTAGCTTACATCCTTCAAAGTTGGGAAATGCTGATTGAAGACTCAGTGTCTGTTATTCTAAAAGTGCATTAGTTCTGGTTTAAGCACTTGGGGTTCAGGCCAGTTATTTTACATTAAGAAGGTTTGTGATTAGCACTCTTGTGGGAGGAGAGGCTAGATTCTGCCCTTCTGAGCTGGGAATTTCTGGTTAAAGGCTTATTGTGACTGCTTATTTGAACCATTTCTTTCTGAAATTGCTGTGCCTTGTTTGCTGTATCATAGACTAGATTCAGGCCTGCTGAATCTAGCTTTGTTTGTATAACTTGAGCACTGATTCAGGCCATCTTTTTTGGAGAAGGTTCCCCTGCAACCTAGTGGCAGGTGTGTGCAGTTAAAACTTGTCTGATTAAAGACTGCTGGAACAGGACTCAGTTTTGAGCTTTTTAATGGTTAAGTGGGTAATTTGCTAACTCAGTGTGCTCGTTTTCTATTTTTATATTAAAAAATTGCACTTTATTCATCTGCTTTTACTGTATTTGTGTTTCTTCCTACTTTATTACTTTATTTTGCTTTTGCTGCCTGTTCTTAAAACTACTTAATTGCATTTATTCTAGTGCATTTATTACTGCTTGTTGGTAACCTGATTAAATTGTAACTTATTCTAAGCCTTTGGTTTACATACTTGGGCCTCAGACCAGTTGTTTTACATTAAGAAGGTGTGGTCTGCACTCTTGTGGGAGGAGAGGGTAGATTCTGCTCTTCTGAGATGGGAGTTTCTGATTAGAGGCTTATTGTGCCTGCTTATTTGAACTGTTTCTTTCTGAAATTGGTACACCTTGTTTGGTGTAGCATGGACTAGATTCAGACCTGCTGAATCTAACTTTGTTTATATAACTTGAGCACTAATTCAGGCCATCTTTTTTGGAGAAGGTTTCCCTGCACCCTAGTGGCAGGAATGTGCAGTTAGAACTTGTCTGATCAAAGACTGCTGAAACAGGGCTTAGTTTTTAGCACTTATTGATCAATTAGCTAATTTGTTTAAATCAGTTTGCTCAGTTACTACTGTTAAAAAAATACACTTTATGCATCGCCACTTAGTCAGGGTTAGAGTGTTCCTGGTGCCATAAAATCTGCTCTTCAAATTTTCCCTTAGAACTAGTCAGTTTTTTAGTGTTTGCACTAAAATCTGTTTTTTTGAGCTCAGCACTTGTTCATAACTCATTGTGAGCACTAAATAAGCTACTAATTACTACAGCACTCAACTTTCCTCACTTATCTAGAGGAAAAGAGTTTTTAGTAGTAAATAAATGAGCACCTATCCAGGCATGTCTAAGGGTCAGCTCCTGGCATTTCTTCCTGTCTACCTGATGAATCTGGGCATCTTGGGGCAATGCAGCAATTGCCTCATGTACACAGACAACCCTCTCCTTCTACTTCCCAACACTACAACCTGTGAGAGATGCACTTATATAGCCAAACTGGAAGCAAAGCTCTCTTCAGCCAAGACTGGGCTAGACAGTCAAGAGGAGAGGGTAAACATTTGCACCACACCACACTCATCACATAGTCCCTCAAAACTTACACCACCAAAATACACACATAGAAACACAAAAATGTTTGCGGAGGCTCCAAATAATAATTTGCTCAAGCAACAGAGACCTCCAAAGCAGAAATACAAGCAACCTCCACCCTCGAACACAACCCAAATGACATATAGCCCACAGACTCAGTGTGCCAATCAACCACAGCTCATAAGGCAAAACAACATACCCAACACACTATTAATAGGTGACTCTATAGTCAGGCACACTGATGTCCCACTGACCAGGCTAAAGAAGGAGAAGGTTACTCTCAGCTGCCTGTTGGTTGCCAGGATCCATCACATAACCCAAGCACTCAGGTCACTCCACAACAAGTACAAATATGACTCTGTCATTGTCCATGTTGGTGTGAATGACCTGAGGCATACATCCCTGGACTACATGAAAAGAGACATGGAAGAGCTCTCCAATCTTGTAGCCCAGACAGGTATGACCCTAGCCCTGAGTAGCATCCTGCCATCACCCAGAATGATACCGCAGTACAAGGACAAAATTATTGACTTTAACAATTGGCTAAGCTTCTGGTGTCATTCTAAGGGGATCCAGTATCTGTCTGCCTGGGATGACATGACTGACAGACCACGATCCTTTGCCAGAGATGGCCTGCACCTTTCTCTCTTGGAATTCCCGATACTGGCTAAGACTCTTGCCACCCCTATAGTGCCTTTTTTAGACACGGTTCAAATAAAAAAATCACCACCATAGCAAGTACAAGCAAGAAAATCTGAGGGTAATGCTACTTGATGCTAGAAGTCTAAACCTCAAAATGTACTCACTCAAGGCACTTCTTAAAATGGAGAACATTGACATCTGTGCAGTGTCAGAGACCTGGTTCAAGGCTCCAAAGAGCACCCCTACATTGCCAGGCTATAATTCATACCACACCTTTCAGCCACCTAATCTGGACAAAAACACTAAAGATGGAGGTGTGTCCATATTCATTAAGGATATCCGCACCTCCAGGCTAGTTGCTCAGCATAATGCATCCGAGATTATCCAAGTGCAACTAACTCTGGGCAAGACCGCAATCCAAATTGTAGCTTACTACAGATCTCCCACCATGCCCCAGGATTCTCACTCCTCATTTCTTGATACACTGGAAAATATTAGGGTACAACCCAACACCCTAATAATGGTTGATTTCAACTACCCCACCATTAACTGGGAAAGCTACTCATGTACCAACTCTTTTGCTCAACATTTTCTGGAATTCATAAATTCCAATGCCTTGGATCAACTTATCCACACCACCACCAGGGGCAGCAATATCCTAGACCTGGTCATTACCAACATGGGTGACCGGTGTTCCACACCAAAGGTCAGTTCCTTGTTGGTCAGATCCGACCACAAGCTAATCACCCTTAGAAATCTGCATCCCACCCCCACACCCCATTAGGGAAACTACCGTAAAAAATTCTCCAAAACCAACTTCACGCTTCTTAAGACAGAGGTGGCAAACTTCAAGACATGCATGCAGATGGACAATAGAGGTACGACTGCTGAATCCTACACAATTGCACTTTATAAGCACTTACATGAGTGCATGGATCGTGCTATCCCTAATAGAACCAAGATGCTATCCTCCAAAAAAATGAAGGCAATCTGGTGGTCCCCTGCCATAAACAAACTCTACAACAGAAGAATGAAACTGTTGCAAAAAGAGTAAGATCCCATGACTGGAGGAACTCCCTGGTCAGCCTCAGTAAGAAGCTGAGATACCTCATAAAATCCTCCAAAGCTAGTTATGAAAACAAAATCACCACTGATTCTAAAGACAACCACAAAGTATTCTATAGCTATGTCAAGAATCTCAGTGGCAACACTCAGATCTGCTCTGAATTACAGCACAATGACACTAAATATACAGAACCAACTGATAATGCCAATATCCTGGTAGATAGATTCAGTGCTAACTTTAACCCCCTCTCACCCTCTAAAGGGCCTATCTCTATACCAGATGAATGCAAAGTTCCAGTAATCATAGCTGCACAGGTAAAAACCACACTCTCCAAAGCCAAGAACACAGCATCCATGAGACCTGACAACATGCCAGTCTGTGTTGTACATGGACTACAGAATGAACTGGCACCCCACCTAAGTACCATGTTCAATCATAGCCTCACCTCTGGCTTTGCGCCCACTGAATGGCACACAGCGATGGTTATCCCACTCCACAGAGGGGAATCCACCATGGACCCCGGGAACTACCACCCCATTAGCCCCTGACGAGCCTGGTCTATAAGGTCATGGAATGTATCATCATGGAACTTATAAACAAAGACATTGGTAATCTCTAAACTCTGGACTCCACCCAGTTCGGGTTTGTAAAAGGCAGATCATGTCTCCTAAACCTGACAGACTTCTTTGAAGCAGTCACTAAAGCCGTAGATGAGAATAAGGTGATTCACACAGCCTATCTAGATCTCGCCAAGGCTTTCAGCACCATCCCCCACTCTGGAATTATAGATAAACTCACTAAACTAGGTATAAATCCCTATGTCACAAGATGGGTTGCCAACTGGCTTGCTGCCACAATGTGAAAGTAGCAGACTCCAATTCCAACTTTAGACCAGTGACAAGCGGAATACCACAAGGTTCGGTCCTGGGTCCTCTCCTGTTTGGTATCTACTTCTCTGAAGTACAGGCTAACACAGAAGGTCTTTGGCTAACAAAGTTCACCTAATGATGTGGACATCCTAAAAGAGGCCCTCACTCAGACAGATGCCTGGTGTCACAGCAATGGCCTCAAGCTCAATACCAAAAAGTGCATTGTCATCCCCTTTGGTAAAAATTCTGTACCTGTGAACTACCACATAGGCGGTAGTAAACTTAACACCGAAAGTGTGATGAGACCTTGGGACACAGGTGGACAGTAGTCTCTCCTTTGATAATCACATTGCCACAGTAGTCAGGAAATCCTTCTACGTGGCACACCTCATCACAAAAGGTTTCTCATCCAGGAAAAAAGAGGTCATTGTTCCCCTCTACTCGTCTCTCATTAGACCCATTATAGAGTACAATGCCCCTTTTGTTATGTACCTCACAAGACATCTACAACAACTGGAAAGGCCACAGAAATTCCTCACAAAGTGGATTACTAGCCTCAAACAGATGCCCTACGCTGACCGTCTCAAAAATCTCCAGCTTTACTCTCGCTTACTCAGAGGCATACAAAGCTATGTCAAACTCAGAGCTGTTGGACATGCTCCACTTAAAGAAATCCCAATCCCTCCAAGCTACATGCTCTAGGGACATAAAACTTGTCACCACAATAAACAGAACATGCTGGAGAGATAGATTCCTGTCCCAGAAACGTCCTATACCCTGGAACAAACTACCTATCTATATCAAACAAAGCTCCTCATTAGCACTCTTCAAGAAAAATCTTGATGAATGGATGGGAAATAGGAAATTCACCCCAGGGATCACTTCTGTGGCTCTGCTTGACAGTGTCACAGGAAAATAATTTTCCTGGGTGGTGAAAGCCAGGGTACCTTTTTGGCTAGGCTTATATAGGCCCTAGGGCCAATAGCCTAGTACCTACCTATGAACCTATGAATCTTAAGAAACAATGAGCTTGAAAACTCATGCAATACATTTTATTTTAAAATTATTTGAGCAATAATCATTTAAAACACACTGTATCAGCTTTCACACACACTTTCATGTGAAGAAGTATTGGACATGAATGTTTATATGATGTATTTTATTTTGGATTTTTTTATTAAAGTTATATAACACTCTGCCTATATTTTTCCTATTGTACTTTTGAAGCCCCAGCTGAAACACATTGAGCTAGTGGCAGTCTCAAGAATAATTGAACTGCTTACTTCACATAGTGATAAACTGCTAAGGAATGCAAATGAAGTATTTTCCCTTTGGTATTATATAACTGTTATTGTTGTTGTTGGATTCTTTGAGTACACTTATCTTGACCCACAGTCCTGTTCATTTCAGCATATATGATAAGCTAACAAACAAGTCAAACTCAAAAAAAAAAAAAAAACAAACAAACAAAAAAATCTCACTTTTCTTCGACTCCTCAATTGCTTCAAAATGCACATTTTCTTTGGTAATCTAAATCTTGCTCAGTTTTCGTGACCCTCACTCCTGTCTTGTAAGATCAATGCACATGCAAAATAAATACATTTTTGAAATAACTAACTAACTAAATAAATATATTAAATAAAATAAATAAGTATGTTCACTAACCCTACAGGTAGCACATTATGCTTTGTTGCAGGAAGACGAGATGTCTAAGGGTTCTATCCCCACTCCAATTGAACTGAATCTCTGACATTGTAGTGCATCATTAGAAGGAGCTGCATTCCTGAGTATGCTGTTCTGCTTTGGGTGCTGGAAAGTGAGACGGCTATGGGTTCTATCCCCACTCCAGCTGAGCTGAATTGCTGACATTGTAATGTGTCATTAGAGGGTGCTGTAATTCTGAGTATGCTGTTCTTTGGATTAGATGTTAAACAGAGGTTCTATCTGCTGGAGTTATTGTTAGCTCAAGTGGATGTAAAAGAGCCCATATTAACTATTGGAAGAAAAAGGGGTCCTGTATTAAAATATACATACTTATTTACATATAATATAGAATATTTTTCTATCAGTTCTCAACACAATTTCTACTTTCATTCTTATAATATTCAGATTTGATCATATCCATATTTAGACCATTTACTTCTGTAAATCTCTCGAAATAATTTAAATCTAAATTTTTCCCATAACATGTTAACCCTTTTACATCCTAAAAAAAACAGTTTGACTGGTTTCAAATTCTCCTCAATACAAACAAATTATATATTTTTTTACTTTTATAAAGCATATTTACTTTCACTGGTAATTTTTGCATCATCGGTCTCCTTGAAAAATCTTCGTACTCAATTATTATTTTACATTTTACTATTCTTTCTTGTATGGCATGCTTTTTTCTTTATGTAACCCTTTCCACTGATATATCTGAAAATATATTTCCATAAGAGTATTGTACCATACCTTTCTCCCCTTTTCAGTCTTTCTGACATTCATTTCCTACAACATGATTTTATCTTGATAGTTCTATATTTCTTTATTAACAACAAACCTTCTTTCTTTATGAATTAAAAAAAAATAACCATTCCATTTTATACTTTAAACTTAATATCGGTGTTTAAATCGAACCATCATTATCCTTTAAACACGTCATTACTCTATACAAATTCAAAGATGCCATATAAACTACCACATTTATTTACCCTAAACATCCCTTTTCTTTTTGCACATATAATCCCCCCCATTCATTGGAGTCAACCTAGATCTCCAAATAAAGGAAAAATATATCATACACTTCCTCTTCAAAAGTCAGACAAACTAAAACAAAATGGAATTTATTAAATATACAGAAGGATTCAATAAACTCTCACAGAGTCTACACAATGTTTACATGTTTGCATGATGAGCAGCATTGCTAATTAAATATTCATGCCATGCACCATGTTTAAACATAAACAAGCATGGTTTCATGGCTAGCAACAGTGTTGCAAGCCAGGAAACCATGTAAAGCAACATGAATTGCAGCAGACATGTAGACCTGTTTTCCTACAGGCAAGCTAGGTCTGTGGGATTGCACGGAATGCTACAGTGATTACCACAGTTAATAATGAAGCTACATACATGGCCCAAACACATCACAGGACAGTGTATACAGTGCAGAGTATTGTGGAATCCCATTTCAGGCTTTCTGAACAAAAGTTGCATAAATGATCTATAATGGCACATGGACTGTCATTTAAAATAAACAGTCAGGAGAAGTGTGTGTATTGAGTAGGGACACACAGATGATTTGTAGGAATGAACACAGGGAAAGAGGACAGGTGAACCATTGTACAGTAATAATGTACAGTAGATGAGGGTATGTAACTGGAAGACAGTTGTAGCAGGAAGACTAATCACATATCGACATGGTGCAGTATAGACAGTACAGTAAAAATGTATATAATGTGACTGTTAGACACTTGACCAAACAATGGAGAAGATGTCTTTGTGACATAAGCATCCTGACATGAACAATGGAGAGGACATCTATTACGGTTGTTATATAAAATCAGAGTTAGTTGCATATTGTGAAGCTGTGCAAACTGATTTGCCTGAACATGACTGTAATGTCAGCAGTTATCCAACAAGTGGGACGCAGTTACAGATTCATGGACAACAGTAAACATAAGCATGCACAATCATGGACAACATCAGAATAATGCCACCAGTATTCCCGTGCCTCGTACATAACATGTGTGATTCTGAGTTATCATAGATGGTTTTGCATGAATACACTTGTATTATGACATGTCAACAATCTATGAGGGTAATAAAGCACACCATCCTGACACTGTAATATCTGCTGGAGGTGTTCGGAAGGATACTGCTGTACCTGTTTGTGACATTATGAAAAATCCAGGCTTGTTGACTGCTGTACATGGCATATATAAGGCACATTCCATACTGTCATGAATGTAACCCATGCCTTCAATGTTGTCAAACAGATAGGTATGCATTGTCTGCATCACCAGAACAGGTATCACACGTGCATCTGGTATAACACCTTAATGAGTGTTCCCCATGATCAGGCAGTAATGTTTAGGCAACAAAAAGAATACCTAGATAAGTCAATAAGATGTCTGGAAGCTCACTGTGTAATGCTAAAAACAAGTACAAACTAGGACTCACATAAACAGCTGAAGGCTGCGTCTCGACCACTAGTAATCATTACCACAATTTTGAAATAAGCAGAAAGGTTTATTTAAATGAAGCGCTTTTTGTCCCACAGAATTGTGGGACTTCTTCAGATAAAAACAACTTGCTGACCACTACAATATATCTTGCACTCGTATTCATGAGTGCACAGTTAGCCATACTAATAGGCTGATAACAACATGCAACATTGTAAATTTAATATGAAAATAGTATAATTAAAAGTAACAATACAGGTATTATGCTGTCATCCATACATACATGCATTAAATTCTGCAAATATAAATTCTAAAATGGTATATACATAACTAAAATCATTTTAAATAATCATTTTAAATAATTAATAAAATATTAAAGTTTTTTAAAACCTATTGAAACAATTCCTGTATAAAATCAATACTACTGGTTACAACTGAAAGTATCAGGATATGTATATAAATATAAATACATATGTATTAATCATCTATACATGCACATCTCTGTTTTTACAAAAACATTATAGCATCTGAAGTACTAGATCTATAATTAAACATTAAACATTTTAATATATTTAATATATTTAATATACAGTACTACTTTTTCAAAAAAATAATTTATTTTATCTGATGGTGATGCTTATAACCTAATGTGTATCTACTCGCAAGTAGTACTGTATATTAAATATATTAAAATTTTTTAATGTTTAATTATAGATTTAGTACTTCAGGCACTATAATGTTTTTGTAAAAACAGAGATGTGTATGTATACACGATTAATACATATGTATTTATGTTTATATACATATCCTGATACTTTTGGTTGTAAGCAGTAGTATTGATTTTATACAGGAATTGTTTCAATAAGTTTTAAAAAACTTTATTATTTTATTAATTATTTAAAATAATTATTTAAAATGATTTTATTTATATATATAATAACATTTTAGAATTTATATTTGCAGAAATGAATGCATGTATGTATGGATGATAGCATAATACCTTTATCGTTACTTTTAATTATACTATTTTTGTATTAAATTTACAATGTTGCATGTTGTTATCAGCCTATTAGTATGGCTAACTGTACACTCGTGACTACAAGTGCAAGATATACTGTAGCGGTCTGCAAGTTGTTTTTATCTGAAGAAGTCCCACAATTCTGTGGGATTAAAAGCACTTCATTTAAATAATCCTTTCTGCTTATTTCAAAAGTGTGGTAACGATTACTAGTGGTCGAAACGCAGCCTTCAGCTGTTTATGTGGAAGGTCACTGTGGCAAAGGTGGTACACTTCAGTTACACATCACTGAAAGATGTGTAGGGAGGCATATGAATTAGGTGCATTGTGTGTGTGTGTGTGTGTGTGTGTGTGTGTGTGTGTATATGTACATGTATATATATATATATATATATATATATATATATATATATATATATATATATATTTAATACTGCTCTTTATGTTTAATACTGCTGTGTCAGTTGTGGAATCCTTCAAGTTTTTGGGATCTATAATCTTCTGGGGTTGAAGTGGGAGACCAATATAGGGTCCATTATAAAAAAGTCACAACAGCAAATGTATTTTCTGTGACAGCTGAGGAAGTTCAACCTCCCACAGGAACTGTCGATTCAGTTCTGTACAGCAGTCACTGAGTCTGTTCCTAGCTCATCCATAACAGTGTGGTTTGAATCTCTGTCTAATAATAACAAAACAGGTTACATCGAAAAGTCAGGTCTGCTGAAAATATCATTGGTGCTAGTTTGCCCTCCTTACAGGACCTGCACTATTCCAAAGTCATGAAAATGGCAAGGAAGATCATCACAGACTCTTCACACCCAGGCCACCATATTTTTGAACTATTTCCATCAGCCAGGCATTATAGATTAATACACACCAAAACAAGCAGATATAAGAACAGTTTTTTTCCACAGGCCATCAAGTTCATAAATGGTTAACTCAGCTTATTAGGTTGGGGTATTCTTTCTCCCAAGCGTCCGAGGATTCTGCAGTATTGTTTGCATATTGTTAATGCTTGTTTCTTTCAGAGTTTATTTCAGCATTTCTTGTACTGAGTTGCACTTTGCACCATGCATGTATATGTATATGTATGAGTATATGTATAATTACTTTTTTGTCTTGTTCTTAATAATTGCATGTATGTCATTTATTTAATTCATATGTGGAGATTCATTGAAATCAGAGTCAAATTCCTTGTATGTGTGCATATTTGACCAATAAATGTGATTCTGATTGTACTGAGTTATTGGTGTGATGAAGGGTGTGAACTATGGAGATATTATGGCCTTTGATGTGGATGTCCTGCACACACTTAGGAGCTATGTTACATGCAATGGGGTAGTCACCACTGTGGGCACATGCTGGTGGATGTTCCATGTACCATCTACTCCAGGACAAAGGTCACATACCACTTGGTTTGCTCATAGGGGTATGATGCCTGCATTATCATTTTGTTGTGCATTTGTTTTCATAATGTAACAACCCCCCCTGTGTTTTTGTTCCATCTTAAGTGTTGTCATGGATGTGGCAGCAATCATTGGTGTGTGTTGATACTGTCTATATTATACTAAAATTACAGCTGGAGCCAATGAGTTCCCACAATCTATAGTTCTCGAGACAGCTGTTTGGACAGAGGATGTGGATGTCATTATTGACATCTCTGACTTAAATAATGGACAGGAAAGGGTCTAGCAGACAGCCCTGATGTATGGACATGATCCCTGTATTTGAGATATAGGTCACTTCACACATTTCAACACATTAGATACCATGTATCTGATAAGTGATTCTGTGGTCTACCGACATAATAGAACATAACATATAATAAAAAAAAGAGATACGGGTTTGGGTGAGAGAAAAAAAAGAGATAAAATTCTTACTATGCATTATCACAATAATACAACTATTTTATCTGATGTTTTACATTTAAGTATACTTCCTAACAACTACAAACTATAATTATTGAGTGCTCAAAGCAATCCTTGTAATGTGCAGATATTGCACATATGCTTGGTCCAACTATACAGATTAAAGCTAACAGCAGGGCATTTATGCACTTGGGTATAGTTTAATTTCTGTAATATTATTACAATTTGCACTATTTTTAACTTGTTCCTCATGGCATTTGAATCACAATGTCTGACTACAGTCTTACACTTGACTCCTAATGTTGGTTTGTGCTGCAGACTGACACATGAATACGTGCTTTTACATTTAGGATATGGATGCTTACTTTGCTACTGCTGTATAGAAAATAAAATTTTTTTTTTAATTTTTAAAGCTACAATAATACTTCTTTTGTGCTGCATACATAGCACTTGCTTCCCTCAGTCATCCTCTCGACACTCAGCATAGGGCTGCCTATTCACATCAATTTCAGAATTAGCTATGAAAAGAAAAGAAAATAGCATCATGTATACCAGTTTTGCCTATATTTAGCTTTCTAAGTATTATAAATTCTCTTCATTAGCATATTTACACAACTGTGGGATATTGTTAGTTGAGAGCATATCAAACCACCAGTTGAGTGTATCCCTCTTGTGCCTTTTTAGTTAATTAAAGTGGTCCCTTCACTGTTCTCCTTTGTGTGGGATGCCAGTCACACTGGAGAGAGGCTTGGCCAAACTATTCCAAGCTTCAGACTTGTACTGGGAGTCAGCATGGTCCCCTTGCAAAAGCCTTTGGCTGTGGAGATTTAATGGGAGTCCAATAAAGTTTCTGGACTCCTCAACACCCCACCTCTGTGCCCTAAATTGGGCACTTTCCCCTCTAACACTGTAATGATGCAGTGCATAGCAAATAATGATTTCACACCAATTAATGTTATTACATTTACTGGTATTGTGTAAACTCAAGCAATGATGCCAACTGCATTTGCAAGAAGTTCAGCAGAGATCAACAGTGCCAAACAGAGAGGAAAGCAATTTTGGAAACTGGCAGGTTAATCTGACACTTGACATTAGTTTGAGTGGCGTCTGCTGCTATAAGTGTTAGGTGATTTAACTTTGCAGACGTGCACAGGGGGCATACATTTCATGACCTGTATATGTCTGGTTTGGCTTTATACACTGATAAAATTGATTTTTACAGTGTGGGGTTCAAATCTATGCACAGGAGACAAAACATATTTCCACAGCAGTGGTTTTCTATCTTTGCCACAGGAAAAGTGCTTCTCAGACATAGTCATGAGGTATTTATAAATACTGATGACAGATTGAGGTGTTAACCATGTATGTGTATGACCTGATAAGTCAAGTCCTTGTATATACATTAATTTGTGTATGTGTCTTATTTAAGTGTGAAGGCCATCCAAGTCCAGATAGCAGAATTACACATAGTAGACTGTATACCCTTAGTCATACATTTGAACCTTCAAAAACAGTAATGATGTCTTATCCCTCATGCATTTAATTCATATCAGCTCAACTGCTATGCATAGTTATTGTTATTTATAATTATGTATAAATTATTATAAGTGATATTTAATATGTGAAATAGAATGTCAGTAAAACTTCTGGAATTTCCTGTATTAGAACCTAGAACCATATGTATGGCAGCCCTACACTTACACCTGTTCCCACAGGAATATTGAAGTAACTGCAACAATGTATACTTTTTGACATTTAGAATGTCTACTTTCTCTCTGCAAGTGTTCTGTCTGCTTCCTGTGTGGGTCATTATTCCAGGTTTGCACAGTGCTCAGTGTTGTGCAAACGACATAAACAAAACTAAACATGACATTTATTGTATTTCTCCATTTCCCCTGTTGGTGCTAAGCCATACACTGCACAAATACTGGTATTAAAAAAAGGAAAATTAGGAGAAAGGAAGAAAATAAATCTATTAAATAAAAAACACTACAAAATTTATGTTGGTACACATTAAATACTTTTACACAGCTCTGGATTTGAACTGTCACTCCAATGAACCTTCGAAACACAGTAAGGGTGGATTATTCCTCTTTGCCACAGAAACAGCTTTTCAGCAGCGAATGAAAATCATTGTGCATACAAGCAACTACAACATCATCCACAGTATTAACAAAACATATGACAGTTGTACACTTCTGAGTTGTGTGTACATGTATTAATTTCAGATGTAGTGCACTGAGTGATCGCACAATCATTTATGACTGTTGCTTGCAGAAATGCAGCTTTGTCTTATCACTTTATGTTTGTTGCTCATTCTTCTATTATCTCACCAGTAATTTGAGACATGCAGTCTGTAAGGCATGTTGTATTTTCTTCTCTTTTCAGCTGTTCCTGTTAGGAGTTACCACAGTGTATCATAGTTTGCAGAATTAGTGGCAGTAGAGCTTTATGGTGTTGAGTTGCTAGACCAGTGCCCAACCTTCCTCAGAAGGCACACACACACACACACACACACACACACACACACACACACACACACACACACACACACACACACTCACACCTAAGGCCAATTTAGAATGTCCAATCCACCTGAAGCATGTCTTGGGAATGTAGGAGGAAACCAGACCACCCAGAGGAAACTTATGCGAATACAGGGAGGACATGCTGACTCCACACAGAAGGAACACCTGCCTAGAATTGAACTGGAGAACCTCTTGCTTTGAGGAAACAATGCTAACTGCTGCACCACTGTGCCACCCTATGTAAGGCATTCTGTATCATTGTCCTTAAAATGTGTGAGGATATTAAATGGCAATAATATACAGTTGTTAAGAAATGCAATGGCAGTTGGATGTTACTGAAAAGAAACTGTGTAATGGGTGCTGCTTACTTACATTTAAAGTCTTGATGCAATTACTTCTGCAGTTTCTAAGTTTAACCTGGCTGACACACCCACTATAGGTAAGGGTGTCTGAATTGCTGTTTTGTTTTACTTCTCCCTACCAGTAATCATTCGCAGTTGCAATCTATTAGCAAAAAACATTGAGGGGGTGCCTGCACTATGTTTACATCTGATATATAGAACCAGGAATTTGGGATTCAGCAATTCTAATCAGTTCACTCCTCATTTGCATCTTCAGCATGTTCATAGCCCATGAAACTATACTATAAAAAGGGAACCATGTAGCTAGGGACATGAAGTTAAGGAGGCTTGTTTATGTGCAGAGCACAGAGGAAGATTGCTATTACTTTGGATTTATCTGTATAGAAGTGGACTGATCCTGATAAGGTATGATTGCAGTTTCAGTTAAATACTGGATATGCTCAGAAGTCACTAAGAAAAATATTTTATATCTATATCTATAGCTATAGCTATATCTATAGTTATCTATCTGTCTATCTATCTATCTATCTATCTATCTATCTATCTATCTATCTATCTATCTGTCTATCTATCTATCTATCTATCTATCTATCTATCTATGATAGATATGCATTAGGAAATGCTGCTTTTATCTGTATGCACTTCTTAGAACTTTACTGATGGCACATGCATTTTTGTCAGGGCATTTTACTTTCTCAGATGCACAGCCTTATTAAGTTTCATCACAAGTGCTAGTGTTGCAATTGGTTTTCTCTTTACAGTCTTCTATTGTTAATTCAGTAATATATAAATGTCCTATATTGTCAATGACACAGGGGGTGTTAGCCTTCTTGGGTGGACCTTAGACACCGCTAGAGGAGTGCTGGCCATAGGTAGAGGTGATTCACAATTGCATAAAAATGACTGTTCTGTGGAAAATGTCTACACATGTTTTGGGGGCAGTTTATTTGATAGCACTTTTAGCAGTTCTCTGATGGTTTGTTAGCAAAATGTGTTATTTGCCTCTGATTTGGTGATGGGGGAGCCAAGTTCCATATCTGTGTTGTCACAAAATTGTTTATACAGAGATTTGCTTTGTTATTGTTACTCTCCTTGTTTTGGATCCAACCTTGTTTTGTGTGTGACTGTAATTCATTACAAGGGCATACATTCTTTTTTATATTTGAATATCTTGACTGTTTTTTGTTTCTCGAGTGGGTAATATTAAAAACTACCCTTTATGTGCTATATCTAAGCAGGGCTTTTATTTATGTGATACTTATGTGTATTATCCTTCTTTTGTATTTTACGCAACCTAGAACTATGGCACTAAGGCATCCCAATCCCTGCAACACCCCCCCCCCCTTAGTGACCCTGAGAATGAAGTAATTGTTCATAGGTTCATAGGTTCATAGGTGTGTACTAAGCTAATGGCCCTGGAGCCTTTACAAGCCTAGCCCATAGGATTACCCTGGCATTGTGCCACCCAACCTTAGTTCCTAGTGCCTCTGTCGAATAGAGCCACTGGAGTGATCCCTGGGGTGAATTTTCTATTTCTGATCCACTCATCAAGATTTCTCTTAAAGAAGGCCAGTGAGGTGCTCTGCTTGACATGTATGGGAAGTCTATTCCATAGCATGGGCAGTCTCTAGGTTATAAACCTGTCCCTCCAGCATGTTCTGTTGATTGTGGTAATGAGGTTGAGGTCTCTGGAATGTGTGGTGTGGAGGGATTGGGATTTATTTAGATGTAGCATTTCTAACAGAGCTGAGTCAGACATGGCTTTGTAAGTCAAGCAGAGATTGCCTCTAAGTAGGCGATATGAGACAGAGAATAGTTGGAGTTTTTTGAGTCTGTCCATATAGGACAAGTGTTTAAGGCCTAGGATCTTCTTTGTGAGGTATGGCCTCTACAGTTGTTGCAGGCGTCTAGTGAAGTACATGCCAAATGGGGCATTGTACTCGATGATTGGTCTAATAAGAGAAGAGTAGAGGGCGACAATGACCTCTTTCTACCTGGATGCAAAACCCTTAGTAATGAGATGTGCCACATAGCAGGACTTTCTGACCACAGTGGCAATGTGGTGGTCAAAAGAGAGGTTGCTATCAACCTGTGTTCCCAGATCTCTTATAACGCCTTCTGTGTTCAGTGGACTACCATCAATGATGTAATTCATAGGAACTGGGTTTTTCCCAAGGGGGATGGCGCCACATTCTTTGGCATTGAGCTTAAGGCCATGGTTCTGACATCAGTCATTGGTCTCATTGAGGCCTTTCTGTAGGATGTCAACATCCCTTAGGGAGTAAATAATAGCTTCCAACTTGCAATCATCTGCACACTTCATTAGTCAGAGTCCCTTCGTGTTGGCCTGGACTTCAGAGAAGTAGATACCAAACAGGAGAGGACCCAGGACTGAACCCTGTGGGACTCCACTCGTGACTGGTCAGCAGTCTGACTTGGAGTCAGCTACTTTCACACTGTGGGTTCCATCTGTGAGCCAGTTTGCAACCCACCTAGTGATATAGGGGTTGATGCCTAGCTTAGTGAGTTTTTCTATGATTCCTGAGTGGGGAATGATATCAAAGGCCTTTGCCAGAACAGGGTAGGCTGTATGAACCACCTTGCCTTCATCCACAGCTCTGGTGACTAACTCATAGAAGTTGACCAAGTTGAGCAGGCATGATCTACCCTTCACAAAACCAAACTGTGTAGGATCCAGAATTTGGAGATTCCCTATATCTTTGTTTATTGGGTCCATGATAATGTATTCCATAGCTTTGCATATCAGATTCATTAGGCGAATGGGGAGATAATTCCTGGCATCTGTAGTCACTCCTCCTTTGTGGAGAGGGATGACTGTAGCAGTGTGCCATTCAGTATGGACAAAGCCTGAGGTGAGGCTGTGATTGAACAGGGCACACAGATGAGGTGCCAGTTCACTCTGTAGTTCATGTAGAATACAGCCAGGGATATTGTTAGGTCCCATAGAAGCTGTATTATTGGCCTTGGACAGTGCTGTTTTAACCTGTGCAGCAGTAATACTGGGTGCTTGGCAATCTACTGGTATTTATATTGGTCCTTGGAGGGGGGGAAGGGTAAAGATAGCACTGAATCTATCAGCCATTATATTGGCAATATCTGTTGGCTTGGTATAGGAGGTACCATTGTGCATTAGCTCAGAACAAATCTGGGTATTGCTGTGGAGATTCTTTACATAACTATAGAAGGCCTTGTGGTTGTCTTTACTATCTGATGCAATTCTGTTTTCATAGCTAGCTTTAGAGGTTATGGTGAGGGATACCAACCTTCTGATGAGGCTGATAAGGGAGTTTTTCCAGTCTTGAGACTTCACCTTATTCTGCACCAGTTTCCTCTTTCTGTTGTAGAGTTTGTTTATGGCAGGGGACCACCAGATTGGCTTCCTTTTTTTGGGGAGAGTGTCTTGGTTCTATTGGGTATGGCAAGATCCATGCATTTGTGTGCGTGTTCATACAGTGCATCGGTGTATAAGTTGGTGGTCATGCAACTATTCTCCATTTGCATAGGTGCTGTGAAGTTAACCACCTCTGTTTTTAGGAGCCCAGAGTTAGCTTTGGAGAAGTTTTTCATGGTGGTTATCTTTGTTGGAGGGGGGGGTATGGATTTACAAGGTGATTAGTTTGTGGGTGGATCTAACCGGGGAGGACTTGACTATTGGTGTAGAGCAACAGTCACCAATGTTAGTAATGTAGAAGCATTTAGGCTACATTGTACCTTTCTGCTTGAGAGATGACATGGGTATATGTCTGGAAGAATGCAAATTTGGTAGCAGATAGTGGATGATGTAAATGCTGTAGGTGGCCAGAGCAGTAAATATGATCGGGTAAGACCACTGACATGATTTCATCAGCCTGGAAGACAGTAGATGTAGTGGCCCATGAATGGATGGCTTTGGGGGGGGGGTGGCTGCTACAGAGCCACCACTGACACTAAATAAAGAGTTCCTGTCCACTGTCAGGGATCCAGAGAGTACTGTAGAAAGTGCACTACAGCATGTGATTGATTTTGGTACTGCTTTTCAGGGAGGACAAGTATGTTCCAGGAGGAGTTTCCAGGTAGGCATACCTATCTCAATTGCTAACTGCTTCTTGTATAGTAAAATGTTTACACAGCAATACTTAAGTTCTGTTTAAAATATATATTTTTAGGGGGGATTGTTGTAGATTGATACAGTTAACAATCCATTCTGGTTGATTATACATGGGCTTGGGATGGATGTGTCATTCGAGTTTTTGTTAAAAGTATCATTAATGGACATTTAAATGGTAAAAAGTTCTAACCCTCTTGTGTTACTGTTAATTGTGATGATGGTGTCCTTACACTTAACTTATTCCAGGACTATCCTCCACAGGCTCTCTAGAATCATCTGCACACAGTAGGCCAAGCATTTTTATGTCAGTGCTGATGACCAGTTCAAAGAAATATTTATGTTATCCATATGTATGATGTCAGTGTCAGGACTGTTGTGTGGTATTACTGTTCTGTCTGTAATAGTGGCACCACTGTTAATTTGTTAACATATATTGGACTGTAGTAGTGTAGGTATTAATTTATTTCCTGTGTTTGTTGCTTTTTATCACAGATGATCCTGAAAATGGAAGTGTGGGATTCTTAACACCTGATGTTAGAGTATTGGCAGACTCTGATGGTTATGGTGGCCAAACACAGGCACAGTTGGGGGGCTGCAGAGGTTGAATCTGACACTGAGGTTGACATTCAGCTATTGCCTGTACTACACCAACCCATTCCAGTGAGCCCTCAGATACTGGACAGGTGGAGGGTGAGACACTCAATTGGGGTAGTGTGGTTACTGCAGCTTCAGTGCCTGTTGACTCTGACCATAGCCAAAGTGTGGGCAAGGTGACATGCTGGAAAGTTGTTAGGGGTGCTCAGAGGAGGCCTGCTGTTTATCCTCCATCTGATCCAGGTTTGCCGTTCTGTGCCATTCAACATATGTTTAGGGTCATCATGGAGATGCAGGCATGTTCCAATAGGTCCTCCAGAGAAATGCTTAGGGTTGCAGATGTGGCACAGGCTGACAAGTGTGACTGCCTCCAACATGTTGCTGATTCAGTGGATTGGATGAATGACGCATTGGAATGGCCAGTGTCTGTGAAGAAATATCTGCTGGTAGGGGGCGGCATCCAGGTGACCATAGGTCAGCCACATCATCTAATGTTAGTTGATTTGCCCGTGCCCAATCATGCTGCCATAGTAGCACTACTTCCACTGCTCCATCAGTGATTCAGGTGTCCACATCCCGACATGGCAGGCCATGGGGTCACGGTCCTGAGCATCCTTGTGAGGAGAGCTCATCCAGCAGACATCAGTCACATTAGGGTATTAGCAATGCGACCATGGGCAAGAAGTGCCAGTGCAACACCTGGCAGAGCCAGTTCTCATGGTTGGATACAACAACGATGAACTTCCATGTCTACCATACATGGTTCACACCTGTCTGAAATACCAAGATGTAGAGCTAGTAGAGAGCCTGGCTGTGTTTTTGCAGACACTCACACACCAGTTTCATCTGGAGGGCCCATACAGGCAAACACATAACAGTTACGTGGTTCAGCCATGAGGCTTAAAGCTCATTCTGTTTCAGTGGCCATCTGTTATTTTATCCAAATGTCTTCTTGTTTCTCATTCTTATGTTTACCTTTTGTATCAGCTTAGGATTCCTGCCCTCTCCACACATAATACCCCGTGCAAGTGTTGAAAACTGTGCCATATCTGTGTTTTCTGTCTTTTGGATTCAGGGATACATAAGCTTTGTGTCTGATGCTCAGGGTACATAGCTGACTTAGTGCTTAGTATATTTGTGTTTATGATGTTGTTTTGTTAATTGTACTGCTTTCTTGTTAGTTTTTGTGATGCATACATGCCTCTACCACTCTTACTGCAACAAACCTGGACCAAGCCATAAATAAAAGTAACAATGGGTGAACAACACGTTGACTTTTCACATATTTTGGACTTACAAAGTTAGACAGTTTTTGCATCAGTATTTTGTAAGAATCATCTGAGGGTTATGAATTCTGAAATGGAAATGTGTCTCATTAATTTCTAATTCTCTCTTTAATGATTTTCCAGTACAAAAGTATGAGGCCAAACTGAGGACATTTGGTGATCATCAGTACTTTTCAGAGGTATGAATGTGTGAATCATTGATGCCTGAGGCCTATTACTTGATAGAGGGCACATGTATTCATATAAGTCTCTGCTGTCACATGTTAAAGTCATTGCTGTACAAATCACCCACATTTTACTTACTTACATTACCAAATAACCACATGCAAGGCCATACCATCCATTTGTATTATTACACAATACTGTTTTAATATTCCAAGTTCAGCACTTACCGTCTAAAGATAGCAGTTGATACAGTTTTAGTTCAGGGTTGAGTCTGTCTGATGCTAGGAATACTTAGCCATTACATGGGTAAATAAAGGTTGCGATTGCTGCCCGACATCAATGTTACTATATGTATATGTGCAGCATGAAAGTTTTAGACCCTTAGGTGGTAGGTGAGTGTGCTAGCTGTTGCCTCTTAGCCAATGCAAGGGCATATTGAGCACCCCTACATCTGCCCACACCCACATCTGCTGCTGGTCCCCCCCTCTGACTCCTTAACTGCATATGGCAGTGCTGATGTTGTCATTGGTGGTGGGTTGTGTGCCCCTAGTTGATCCTGCTGAAGCTGTTTTGTCAGAATGATGTTGTGACACATGGCACAAACAGTGAAGATTTCAGTGCATGTACATGGATTGTACTGCAGGGCTCCCTCAGATGTATCTAGGCACTGGAACTGCAAAGTCAGCAGCCAAACACACACTTTATGATATTTCTGGTTTGAGCGTGTGCCTCATTATGGCATTCTTCAGCAGGTGTGTGTGCATATCTGATGGATGTCAGCAGCCATGGTTCCACTGCATAACCTACATCCCCTAGTAAATGACCCTGTGGGATACCACCCCTAGTGAACATCTGA
Source organism: Protopterus annectens (assembly GCF_019279795.1). NCBI lineage: Eukaryota > Metazoa > Chordata > Ceratodontiformes > Protopteridae > Protopterus > Protopterus annectens. The sequence continues at coordinate 671,407,118 of NC_056731.1, forward strand.
TACAGTTGGGAGGTGTGCCAGATATGTGAATCGTGGTAACCATCTGGGTTGCCAGCCACACATTCAAGATGATTCCTTTAGCATTACACATGACTTGCAATTAATGGAGTGGAAGCCCTTTCTGTTTATATAGACCCATCCCTGTCCCCCTGGTGGTGTTTTGAGTTCTGTATGTGTACAATCTCTGGTACTCAGCACTTCAGGGTTGTGTGCTACAGTGTAGAACTCCTGCATATTTGTATCCCTGTTACAGGAGTATGGGGAAAATGCGTGTGGTCATTGGCAAGTTGGAACATATCACTCAGGAATTGATGGAGGATTCTGGATGCTGATGCCTGTGAAATCCCCAGCATACCCTCTGTTGGTCTCTGAAAGGATCCTGTAGCTAAAATTCTATGTGCTACACATATCTTTGTCTCCACTGGTATTAGTTCTCCTTAGTTTGCCCTGGGTCTGATTTGAGCATGACAGAGTTTGCAGAGTTCCTGTAGTGTGTCTCTATTAACAGTGTAGTGCTCTACAGTTTCCACCTCATGCAGATTGTGATAAGTCAAACAGGTTCTGAAAACTCTTCACCTTATTGGCTGTGGTCTATTAACAGCAGCAGTAGCATGACTTCACATGTTGCACATACACATGAGTTAAAGCAACAGCAGCCCCTAAATTTTTTTTTTGTATAGACTCCTTTTCGTGGCTATATTCCAGTAGGTTTTGGAATTTGCAGTGAAAATCAGCACTGAGTCTACATGTCTGCTTTATAGCTTGTTCAATAGCTCCTCCATCTTAGATTGGTCGATTAGCATACAATTCAGCTGCTTATGCTGTAATTAGCATGCCACAGTTTTTACCATGTTTGCGTGGCTCTGCACACCATGTTGAGCTGCTTACTGAATACAAAATGGTATGCTATCATGTGTATATTGCACCACAATGCAGACACGGTTTTAGCGGCCCATGTAGGGTTTATTGAATCTGCCCTATACTTTTTTTGAAGGGATAATCTAAAGGATTTCCATAATAAACAAGTATTCCACATTTCATCTAGTTTTTTTTCCATACCGTTTCTATAAAATCTTGCTTTCTAAAATGTATTCCATGAATTTTTATATTTGTCATATTAAATTTAATCCCTTCAATCATCTCCTCGATTCCTAATCTGTGACTTTTTCTTTATCAAAAATCCTATGACTTGAATAGTTATATAGAAAGAGTTTATAGCTCTGCTCATACCTATTCTCTTTAGCAATACTACTACTACTACTACTAATAATAACAATAATAATATAATCTGTATAATACATTAACATACTCAGCATCATTATCTCTTCATTAGAAACATAGCTCATCAATTCCATCTCTCTGTTCTTATGTATAGATATTACATTCATCACTAATACAAATAGTGTCCCACTCAATGGACAACCTTGTCTAATACCTTTCTCAAGCTTTATATCTTCACTAAGTGGCCCATTTACTAATGCTTTAACTGTCTATATATAATGCAAACATTTTGTATCTTTTTACTTATAAGCTTCAAATATATCCCACAACAAAGAAAGATGAATTGAATCAAAAGGTTTACTTAAATCCCCTACCATTAATTTTGCATTTACATTTCTATACAATATATCTTCTACTACTTCTGTTATTATCAGTAATAAGCCTTGAACCTTTTTCCCTTTGATACCCTATACATATCCATTTACAATCTTACCCACTTTTTCCTCCATCCTTTTTTGTAAAATTTTCATAAAACGTTTGTACTATTTAAAACTATTGGTCTCCAATTCTATATCTCTTGTTTGTTACCCTTCTTCCATATAAATCTAACTATACCCCTACATAATTCTTTATACATAAATCCTTTATCCAACAATTCATTTAATACTCTTATAAACCATTTTTGTTCTAATGTCATATTCTTATAGATCCTATATTCTACTCCATCTCGTCCTGCAGATGAATTTAAATTCACTACTTTCAAAACCTGTTCTAATTCTTATATCATATTTTTTTCCAGATCTTTATTGTCTTTGTCAGAAAATGAGTATACCTTCCATTCCTTACTAATTTTTAATCCTCTGTCCTTCAAATAATGTCTTAATATGTTCTTTTTCTATCTCCAAAATTGTATCTTGCATATATATATATATATATATATATATATATATATATATATATATATACACACACACACTAACTAATAAGTCCTAGAGTTCTCTCATAACACTATTATTCTTTTTAACTATTTTGCTTAAATATGATACAGTTTTTTTTCTTTTTTTCCAGTGCAGAAAAATATCTTTGCTTATATAAGAAATTCCCTTTTTTCTTATTCAACTCATATAACTGCTGTTCCTTTATTAAAAAAAATCATCCTTCCTCTCTAACCAGTCAATAGTAACATTATTTAACTTGTTATACTTTATATTATCCATATTTATTTTTCTTTTTCCAGTATTACATAACACATTTTATACTTCTGTTTAAAACTTATCCACCATTCTGATGAATCATTATAGAACTCTTTCACCCACACTTGATCTTGCCATAATTATTTCTTATCCTCCATTCCTGTGTCATCCTATTTCACCTGATTTATTCCTTTTAAACCCTTCCATATGTTTCTATTTCAATACAAATTACCCTATGGTCTGAAAATCCTGTCATTAAAACATCTTCTTCCACCATTAATAAGCTTTTGATAACACAAAATAGTCTATTTCCATTCTCTTTTCTCCTCTTTTATAGGTCCATGTCTTTTGTTTGCAAATTCTTAACTGCCCGTATTTTATAATGTCCCATACTAACTTAGCATCATAAGCTTTTTTTCTGTTGTCTCAGATTACAAATGAAATCTGCTAGAATAATCTCCATATTAATTGCTACATATTGAATAATGCTTCTGAACATCTATTTCTCTCTCTGTCAGAGTTACATATATATAAAAAGCAATAATTCTAATGATATGATCCCTCCATCTCATATCAATAACTGTAGTTTTACCTGTTATAACAAAGGAAACATCTGTCACTTTTATCGTCTTTATATAAGATTAGAATTCCTGAACAAGTCTCTTTCCCAAAGTTCCAAATAACATTTTCCCCACCATACTTTTGTTATCTTTCTACCTTTAATTTCTCCAAATCTTTTGGGTTTTTAATGCCATGACAGGAGTGGATCCCATTCCTAAGTCAAAGTATGATTACAGTTCATGAAATTCGTACAGAGTTACATGCATCAGTAGCATATGTAAATTTGATTGCAGATTCTTTTTTATAAGACCAGTTGCTCCTACTACAATTGGAACTGTCTAGGTATCTTTCTTCCACATTGATGTTGTTTTTGTCTGCAAATCCTGATATTTTATGACTTTGTGTCTCTCTGTACACAAGACACTGTAGTAACTGGGTGTAGCGATTTCAGTAATCAATGCTACTTTTGTCTTATTTTCATGGACGCCTATATCTGGTCTTCACGCATCTATCTTTTCAACTGTTGATAATGGATGATCCCATATGATGTAGACTTCATCATTTTCTATATTTTGTGGCTCATATTTGCAATGTTTTTCAGCTACTTCAATATTATAATGTTTGCAAAATCCCCAGTGCAACAGTCTTGCCACATTATTACAACTTTCAGTGTACAGTCATTCTGCCACTAGTGTGTCACAACCAACAATGTGTGCAGCTGTCTCAAATTCTGTTTTACAAGACCTACATTTATCTGTTTCTTCCTCATGTTCAATGGACTTTGTAAACCAGTGTGTACGTAGTGCACTATCTTGGGCCACCAATTTTAATCTTTCATCCTTTGGTTTGAATTTGCCTTTTCTTAACCATTCTTGCTTTCAATCCTGATACACATGAGGTTGTTCCAGGAGTTTTCTATACTTGCAATTCTCATCTGACCCATCACCTATTATTCTTTCTTTTGGTTTTTGGCACATTCAGTTGCTGCCTGATTTTTATCTACTTCTGGTTTGCTTTTCATTACCACTTGATGCCGATATGCTTTTGCTAGACTAAGCAGGGAAGCCATCTTCGATTTATCCTCCTCATGTTTCAAAACTTTCATAATGTTTGGGTCTTGTCCCACGATTGCATATCTATACATGTAATCAATGTCAAGGAGGCCCATACCTCCTTCAGAACAGGGAATATATAATCTTGGTATGCACTGATTTTTATAAATCATTTGATAAGCATGAAGCATCCTTCTTGTTTTCCTGCCTAATCTATCCAACACCTTTTGGGGCCCATCAGTCTCTCCAAAACTGTAAGTTAGGACACGAAGAGCAAATTTGTTTATAGCTTGAACTTTGTTCCTAGATGTCAGGGCCATTTTCAGGATTAAATATTCCTTACTGAGTTTTATTCACATTTGTTCATATTTTATTGTTGATCCTTCATCAGTTCCCACATATTTATTCACTTCTTCTTGCTCAAGTTCTTTTGTATCACATTCTTGTCTCAAACTGATGTTTTCTTGGTGCTGTAGCTTTCCTGCTTTAAAGGTTGCTTTTGCACATTTATCAACACCAAAAACAATTCTTATATTATCTGAAAAGTTTTGACTACATGCAGTTGTGCTTTCAGTTCCTCATCTGATGAGCTATACAGTTTTAAATCATTGACAAAGAGAAGATGAGAAGTTTTTAAATGTTGTTGCTTTTTGGGAGCCAAATTATAGCCATGACCTAATCTGTTAAGCAGACAGCTTAATGGGTTAAGGGCAAGGCAGAAGAGCAGCTGTGACAGAGAGTCACCTTGGAATATCCCTCTTTGGATTTTTATCCCTGGAATAATAATTTGTCCTTTATCATGGCTTAACTGCAAAGTGGTTTATCACTGTAGAAATGTATCTTATACATTTTAAGCAGTCTTTTATCCATGAATGTGGGATACTGTCAAATGCTTTTCTGTAGTCTATCCATGCCATACTTATATTCTTCCTCTTTTTAACAACAAATGATCCTTAGTTCCGTATGACTTTCTTTTATTACTCTTTTGTTCTATTGCCATAATTGAGTTTTCTTCTAAAGGACTATAAACTCTGTAAGCATCAATTCTAGTATATAGTTTATACCTTGTTGGAAAACAAGTTATTGGTCTAGAGTTTTTTAGGGTAGCTTGAATTGTTTTTCCTGTTGTTAGCCAGGCTGGTGTCTGTTCGGGGTGTGCATATAAATAGTTCTTATTCATGGCTAAATCTTCATGCAAAGATGTTAATACTTTTAGCCAGAAGTTAGGTACTGCATCTAGGATGGGGTTTTCCAATTAGAGGCTTTTCTTAACTTTTGTTTGAATCTCTCTGGCCCTTACTTCATCCCATTTCATATCCTGTACATTTGAGCTTCTTATTCTTTCTTTTACTTCTTCTATCCATTTAGTATCTTTGTTATGTTCCACAGGATCTTCATAAATATTTCTCTAAAATGTATCCATTTCTTCATTTGGTGGCCTTTCAATTCCTGTTTGTTTTCAAATTCTCTATACTTTTTTGTGTCACCAATAAATTGCTTATTTTATACTTTTCCTTTATATTTATCTGTGTATCTTCAGTTTTTTCTGCCTGTGCTGATATTTTTAGTTTATTATTTGCAATGTGCATGATAAATCCTGAACTGTTATAACACTGTGCATTGCTTTTATCACAGCTATCTTTCTGAGTATTTTTGTTGATCTGTTCCCTCTTCTTCACTCTAATAACAGCGGCACTTCTTGTCTAAATTGTTTATAGTTTTCACTACTTGATACTTTTATGATGGCATTCAGTTTCTCCCAGTCTTTTCCCTTTCTACCCTGTGTTCTTGTGGTAGGACTTTATCTGTTATTAATTTAGCTGCAGAGTAATGTATCCTATTTACTTCTGTTATATTGCATGAATATCTATGGACAGTCCTAATTACTGTGTTCATTTGCTTTATCAAACTTCTAACTTAATGGGCTTTATTTACCTTCTGCAGTTTATTTCTTTCATTGATCTTAATATGTCTATCCGTCTGTATTAAGTCAAGCAACTCTTCTCTTAGATCATTTTCTTCTAAACTAAGGGCACATTCTTTGCTTGCCATTTCCTGAGGGCATTCTGTAGAAAGTTCCAGAGCTTCTTCCTGTACCACGTTCTCTTCAGTTTCATCCTGTGTCATCTGTTGCTTTTTCATATGGGAACTCACTGGCCTATCACTCCACAGCAATGACTGTCAGACTTGCCACAGTTTCCTGTTGTTTACCTTGATGTATAGCACCACCTGAACCTTTGTACTGGTTTCCTGTGGGAGCCGCCAAAGTATCTTCATATGTCTACTGATTAGATGCTTCCTGATCCACTGGTTTCTCCTTAATTTGGGTGTCCATTGCTCTGTCCTGTTGTGTTGTTCTCTTAGTTAAATTTTCTACACTAAATTCTTCACTTTGCAGGTATATTATAGTTGTTGTTGTATGTCTTTCGGCTTTTTCCCGGTAAGGGGTCGCCACAGCAGAACTCCGGTCTGCTAATGATTGGCAGTAGATTTTTTTTACGAAACGCCGAGGTGCCAGCTCAATGCCCAACCTTCAGCAAAGGCATGCCCATTTACACACGCATGTCTTTTGAACACTACCCAACCACGGGGAGGACATGCAGACTCTGCAAAGAAGGCTCTCCCAAGCCAAGCCAAGCCAAGAATCGAACAGGAAAACCTCTTGCTGTGAAGTAACAACGTTACCACTGTAACACCATGGCAATACACACACACACACACACACATATATATATATATATATATATATATATATATATATATATATATATATATATATATATATATATATACATATTGCACATATAGGGGTCTCCAAATAATTATAGTTGTTAGAGATGAAATTATATTATTACTTCATTCTTATATGTTTTGAGGGCTTATTATTAAAACTAATAGCAGTGGTTTTCTCTTAATTTATTTTGTAGCATGAAAGCTCAATAGAATTGAGGGGCACTCCAAAACTCTCTTCAATACATTTTTCTCTGGATCGACATGTACACCAACAAATCATCAGTATATAAATAAAGTTTATACTCTTATATGCTCCTATACCCTGAATACAATGATGTTCTCAAGCATTCTGCTTCCATATATGTATTGTATAGTATTTCTATCCATTCTATATATTCCTTTATTGCATGTTATGTAATTACTTCAGAAGTATGTATACTTAAAATGTGATCTGTGTTTATCTTTGATCTTACTGTTTACTTAAACTTTTTTTTTTGGGAGCTTTTCTCCTCAGGTCTCTGCTGAAAAAGGGCTTCTAAGAACCCAGACAGACTAACCCGGTTAACAAATGTAAAAATAAATAAAATAAAATAAATAATAAATAAGGTTAACAGTAGGAGGGGGTGGGTGGTGCCCTAACTCCTTCCACTACCAAGAGCAAAATGTCTTCAGAGCTAGAGTCCATTTTTGACATGTGCTCTTCTTGATATATATATATTTCCCAAAAAAGTTCCACAAACATCCTTGGGAATCACATGTTATTTAAAAACATTAAGAAATGTTTTCACTCTTACCAAAATGAAGACCTTTTCTGCACTGAAAGTTAAGATCAAAGTCTCCTTTCCCCATCTGGAAACATTTTCTACTAATGCCACATTTTTTAATATGTTTTTGAAAGTTGCTGTACTGGGGGAAATATCTGTCTGGTCCAAATCATTTTGCTTAATATTATTTTTTCTATTATCTTTGCTAGCAGCAGACTTTGTATCTAAAAGTTATGCTTGAGAATACGTAGCGGTCTATATAAGTATAAGACTTCTGTCTTTTCCATCCTTTAGTATTACTCTAATGACTTTTCATATCCTCCACACAATATAAAATGCCATTAATCTATTTTTTACACTGACCTATAATTTTTTCTTCCATCTCTGAATGTACCTCTGAATGTACTTGTAGTTGACCTTCATCTAGTTGCATTGTTTTCCCTCTTTACTGCCCTTAACACTTGCTTTTAATTCTTCTATTGATCATTCCTCTAATAGTCCCCCTACTTGCTCTGCCATCAGTTTTGCCAAGATCACTCTTCCCATTTAAGTGCCTAAAAATTGCTGCTCTCATCAGTTAACTCCTCATCAGTATATAAAATCAGATAATACTCTTAAAAGGTTCCTCTTATTTCCTCAACATTCTCTGTGGCAGGTCTCATTTAATGTAATAAACACTATCATATTTTTTACCTGTAGCCAAATGCATCTGATTTGCTAGAGGATTAACAAAGTATTTCTTCTAAATACTTGTTCTGGCCTTATCAGTTTTAACATCCATAAATGTCCATGCTTATTGTAGAATTTCATTATTCCTGTTTAATTAATTTGGCTCATGCAGTAGTTCTACATACAATTTCTCAAGTTTGCTTTTCCCCTTCTTTTTCCTGATTCTATGTATACCCTCTAACATACTGTCTCAGTATCTTTTTGAAGTCATCCCATTCTTCCGCTACAGACCACTCTCAATTAAGTTTTATATATTTCAGTTTGCTTATTATTTCTGAAGATCCCCTGGACATCCTGTCTCTTACATCAAGAAAGATTTAATATCTATAACTTTGGAAATTCTATCTTCATTATGTTTAGATAAATTACTTACAGAGCAAGATCCAAGAAAATAACTGAGCATATAATTATTCTCTGCTTCATTCATTCATATTGCACTGAGAATAATAAATTGTCAGTTGAAGTGTGATTTTAGTAAAAGTCATAATATACAGAAAAAGTTCACCCATTCACTGTACATTTTCTACCAAAATGCCAAAGTTTCCAGAGTACTCCTTTCCTCCCTTTATACTAATAAAAAACCTAAACCCAAATTATCCCAACATTTCCATAAGCACATTTAAAGACTGACATGGACAACCTGGAGGCCTTCTCTATATCCAGTGACTTTGCGGTACAGCCAGTCCATAGTACCATCTTTCTACAAAGTCGAAACAATCTGCTCCTTCTTCTCCTTCTAATAGACCATGTATTGTAAAATTTCTTCTTATTGCATTCTTCAGTGAAACATTTGTTGTTCAATAAAATATATTTGACTGCACTTTTCAACATTCTTTCTACAGACAGCATCACCTCACTGCTATATCAACGACATGACATCATATTGCTTATTCAAAATCTCACATTCATCAACTTTTAAAAATTCCAGATTCCAGCTGTCAGATATATTGACTAGCAGTCCTGACTATGGCCTAAATTCATGCATAATCACTTCGTGCATAATCATCGAGACTGAAACAATGAATTGTACCCCATTTTCCATCTTCTTTTCCAAAAATCACATTTTTCAATCCATTTTTGACCAATCTAAATCCACCATTGCGTTTACAACAATGCACTGTACTATGATGTGATTTATCACTAATTATAATTTAAGTTAAACGGGAAATAAAGACGGCAATCAACTGCGGAAAGCACAGTGAAATCTGACCCTAACATTGCATCACAAATATATCCACCACCTATTGGGTAGCTAGGGAGGGGGCGAGAGGGGCAACAGCCCCAGGTGCAAAGTGCCAATCCTGATCACTCTTTAATGTAATACTGGATTTTAAAAGCTGGTATTGCATTTGCAGTCAAACCTGAGCTTTGTAGTGCATTGTGTGTGGTCTAAACTCTAGCAACTGCTATATTTTTCTTTTTAGTACTTCATGCAGGCAGGGTATAAACTATAACAACTGTTTGCTAAAGTTTAAAAATAAATATTTGTTTTTCTTTTAAACTATAACATGAGCACTGTGAGTTTTCTACAGTTAACAGTTTAAAAGAATTTTCTTTTTAATAAAATATGCTAAAGGATGTTTGGGAGCAGGGCACAGAAATGGGACCTGAATGGCTCAGGCAAGAGTGAGGGAGGGGTGTGTCATGCATCTGGCCACCTGGTTGGTATGCTAGTAGAAGAAATATCCAATTTTTTTTTTTGCTGGTGGATGGTGACAAGATATAACTGTTATAACTGATCACTTGATTATTAAAGCAAAGTTCTTTGCTTTTTTTTTTTTTTTGCTCTGAGGGGGTGGGGCATTGGTTCTTAGCACCATCCCAGGACACTAATTGAACCCACTATGCTTCTGCCTGCCATTAAGATGGATTAGACATCATTATTTCTTAATCATTCTTTTTATCCCAATTATTATCATATTTAGTTGTGACCAATTGTTTGTTCTACCCTAAATCATAGTCATACCACTTATTAATGTGCATTTGACAACTTTGTTTCCTATATTCAGTTTTGGTAAAATCTATATATTTTTTCTTAATTATAGGTATTCCTCCTTAGGTTTAGCCTCTGAAGAAATCCTCTCAAGAGCACCTAAAAGCATCTTTGTGGCACTACATGCCCTGGAGGAAAGGCCTGCATAAGTCCATCATGGTGTCCTCCATTCATGAATTCATGATACTGCATCTGTGTTTCTGCCACTCACTGGCTCTGACTGAATCTGAGCATCTGCTTTTCAGTGATCAAAGGTCCTAACTGTTGTCTCTCTTTGAATTCAAAAGTGCTCATCATCTTCAGGAACTGCTCATGTCCAGTAGATTTACTTGCTATCAGTTTTGTAGTACAAACATGGGTAGTTTGTCATCCCTTGCAAAATAGTTTGGTCATAACATCTTCCTTTTCCTGTTCTTGTCATAAACATGTTGCAGTTATCCTCACTGGAGTTACCTCCACAGAACATGTGATGACAATCATCACTTCTAGTCTGTAGTATCAACTTGCACATCAATTGATTCATTCATGCCTAGTTGTCTAGTAATGGCAATACACCATCCAGTTGCTTACGATTTCTAAATTAGTTTAGATGCCTACTGTACCATGTCTGAGATTAACATAGCAGAGCTGAGTCCCTTTCCTTGAAACAGTTTAGACCAGTCACTAAAACATTAGTCTCCTACATTCTCCACCAGCCACCATTATGAAGTACACTAACAATTCACCTAAATCTCATATGGTGTATATAACAATTCACTGAATTGTAGCACCAATTCTCTAAAATTTCACCACTTATTATACAACATACTCCATTAAGGGAACATAGATGAGGATATTTCCCTAATTATTCTTCAGCCCTCTTGATTGCCATTGATGTATTTCCTGTCCTCTTATTTAATCTGTTTTTCTCCTTTACATTTATGCTACTGCATATCATCCTGTCAGCTAACCAGGAGATTCAAAAACAAATTGCTCAAAGGAAACACCAACAGATTAAATGCTTTTGTCCATCACAAACTTCTTCAGAATCTGTATTTTTTCAAGTAGTCACAATTAAATGCATTAATTAAACCAATCACATTTAAGAAAAAAATGCATTTTTTTAAAATCACCACAATGTGTTAAATCCATATAATAAACATATAAAAATCATTAGAAAATTGGCAGAAAAAGTCACTGTTAAACATTTGAACTATAATCTATAAGATCATTATATAGGCAGCTTTACTAGTCAAACTTTTGCTGCCTTTCATTAATCCCTGGGGTGTTTCAGCCTGTAACCTAACTTCCCATTTTATTTTATCATTTTCTAACTATCTTCCCACAACCCCCTCTGAGTTTATTCTATCTTTTCTAAATCTAAAAAGATTAACATGTGGAGTCCATGACGATTATCTGCATGCTTACTTAAAGCACTACTAAGTTTTTTTTTCAGAGGTCACCTTCATGCACATATATATATCTTCCTAAGACCCATTCTTTCTTTCCAACATAAAAAGTCATAGTTACTGGACATCTCATCCAATGGAGGATGCACTCAAGACTGCAACACTCCCACCCCATTCCCTCTTACAGTACAATACAGTATCAGCAATCCATCTACATGCTGTGGGAGTAGATCCCACAGCATTATGTAGGCTACTTATTGTACTATGAAAAAAAAAAAAAAACACTTGGACATTGAAAACAGACTTAGCATGAGCAGAGTAAACTTTTCTTCCCTTGAAGCTCAAAATTCTTTGAAAATTCACTGAAGCTCACAATTCCTTAAAAATGCACTGAAACTCAAATCCTTGAAAACGCACCAAACCTCATTTTTTCAGTAGTTTGGTAGTTGGTGTAGAGGAATCAAGCTCTGCTTTCCTGTAACCAAGGTAGAGAGTTTGAGCCTGACACACACACACACACACACACACACACACACACACACACACACACACACACACACACACACACACACACACACACACACACACACACACGCACAGTGTTTCCTTACATACACACACTGTGTTCTTCATTGTCCAGGCAGCAGCAAGAAAGTCATATACTTAAGAAAGCAGGAGTAAGCAATAGGTGTGTGTGTGCGGATCTGGCTCTGATATACTGTAAGTCTTTCACATTTTAAATGGGAAAAGCTTTTAAAGGGCAAAAACTGAATTTCTTTAATGAAAATCGCATCCAGAAGGCTGCTCTCCCTTATAAATGCACCCAGGGCAGAGTTCATCCTCTGTCCCTGCATTAGTACACCTCTGCTGTAACATCAACAGAACAGTTTGAAGAGACAGGTATATCTTGCAGAGGATACCACTTTTATGGAACAGGCTCCACAGCTACATAAAACAAAATTCATTCTTGTCCATTTTTAAGCATGACTTAGACCTGTGTGAAACAACAGAGTTATCCCATTCATGGGTCCCCTGAAATTATCTATTGTATCATCCTAGTTATTCTCATTAAGGGGAATATATAATTATCAACCATGGAATGGGTAAGACCAATCTATAACCAAATGGGATAGGTTATTTCATGCACAAACAGGGAAAGTGGCTAGACCCAAACTGGGTTGCAAGGGCAGCTAGCCTAATACTTATCTATGAACCTCTGAACAGATTACACCCAAAAGCTGGTTCAGAGTTTTCAGAAAGAGATTTCATTTTATTAGCCATTTGACTCACTATTGTTGGCTACAAATGACATGCAGAAACAATCCAATGAGGCTACAGTATCTACAGTCTGGTAGATTAAAATAACAATGACAACAATAAGAAGAATAACGGGTATCCGATAGAAAAGCAGATCTAGTTAGTAGATGTGGACCTAACATTGCTGGTTAAAGGATATTTTTTCATCCTTTTTTAATCTTCCATATTTAACTGAGGACAAACTCAGGCCAGTTATTTTTTGAAGATACCTTAAGTTAATACAATTCGTTAGTTTTCCTTTTATGATTTTGTACCTCCAATCCAAATGCAAGAAAACTCAGTAGTTGTTTCTCATGTGTCAGAAATGAATACATTTGGCTGTTATTTAACTACTGAACTGCTCACATGATCAGGAATAAGCGGTTTCTAAAGGAGTTTCATGTGCCAAGTGCTAGAGATGAATACTAAGAATATATTATCACAACATATCAGTGAAATGTTAACTAGTATTCAGGCATGCAGGAATAAGGAACTACGATTGATTTGGTAGCACTTTCAGTGTTATGTGATGTAAACAAACTATAAAGGGAATTTAGTCCATCCATTAGATGGCAAGATTGGAAAGGATCTAGAAGTATTTTAGTAGATAAATTAGAAGTCTAAGGGGTATGAAATATAATTATTGTTGACACTGAGAGTACCCATGGACCCTCCCACCCACCCTAAGATGGTAACACCTATCCCTCCCTTGTTGGTCTGTCAGCCACCTGAGTAACTAATCGAACCTGGGTCAACTGGGCTGTATTCAGGTCTTTATCCCATTTTTATCCCTCTACACAACCTGACCAGCTAAAACATCACTTATGTCTATTGCTAGGCCATTAACAGTGTATAATGTGATTCTTTTCCAAATTCCAAAGTCAGGTATTAGAAATGTAGAAATTGTTCAAAGATCTTTTATGCAAAGAATAAAGAATATAAAATATATGTCATATTTATACAGACTTAAAATTTAGGATATTGTTTTGCACTATGCAGATTTGTTAGGGGAAATCTGTTTTTGGCGTTTAAGACAATAACTGATAAAGACTTGAGAAAATTATTTCAACTGACCTTAAATAAAACCTATCCAGGAATCTGGGATTGGGGTCATTCCTATGTGGTGAATAATAATGCAACCATAAAGAGGGGTAGACTCATAATCCAAGCAATACTTCTGTTATGGAACAGAATCCCAGTAACAATTAAAGAATCATACTAAGCATGTTTAAAGTTCAATTGGCTGAGCATATTGGAGAAATAAAAATCTAGGGGTTCTGGAGATTGCAATATTAATGGACTAATGGACCATCTGCAGCATGGTATTAAGTACGAAACTATAAAAAAAGAGTTTATGGTTATCTTTGGCTTCAGATGTTAATTTTTATTTGTTCATTTCTGACCTATGTGGTTTAGCCAGTGTTTTTCCTACTGGATTTTGTATTGATTGACTCTCAGCAGTTCTAATTTGTGAATGATTCCCTTAAGTGAACAGCATCACCAGTACTCAGTGTTTCTCCAGCATCAAATGCTGTGTTTACCTCTTCAAACATGCAACAAACAAACAACCCCAACAAGTAAACACCTCCTCATGTCAGGTTAGATAAGTTCCAGTCTGATTGTCTCCATCATTTTATGAATATTGTTCAGAATAATGGGCCTAACACTGATGTGATCCCTCCAAAAAACTTAGCAGTTTGCTACCACTGCAGCCAGTCATCACAGGTGAAGTACATGTCCACATGGTAGCATTTTGTTTGGAAGAATTAACAAAGATTTTACAAGGGATTCTATATTTATACCTATATCTATAACTATACCTATACCTATATCTATATCTATATCTCTCTCTCTCTTGATATATAAATATATATATATATATATATATATATATATATATATATACATATATATATATCGTTTACTATCAAAATCCTCACACCTGCAATGTGTGAGTATTCATGCTTCTGACCTGAGATGTCAGAAATCAAATAAACGAGCAGGAACATGACTGAACGAGGTATTTAATCTCAGGAATGTCAACTTTATCGAAAATACCACACTTCCAGTCATGAACTAAGAATTTTTTGCAGGGGCGCAAGCCTCCTTGCACCTCCCACACCCACTGCTACTTATATATACAAACTCCGAGATTGTTCTACAGTGAGGGACAGGGTACGTTTCCTGATACCTACTATAGTGCGATCTACATTCAAAATGTTGAATCCAGAACAGCAAATACTAGTGTGCAGTCACTGTTGTGGCTTCAACATTTTTTTTTTTGTTTATTTGAAATGTTGAACATAGCCGTTCAGGTTTTCCTATTTGCACATTGTCCGAATGGCATTTTGATAATAAACCCATATATATATATATATATATATATATATATATATATATATATATATATATATATATATATATATATATATATATATATATATATGTGTCTGTTGTCTGGTCCCATGGTGCTTCAATTTTTAATTTTATCTTTGGCAGCGGCTATTATATATGTAGTTGTATAAGGGATGGCTAGTCTCCCTTTGCTTCTACAGGACTCGTAACATATGCCTTTGCAATTTCAAAAATCTGCTCAGAATTTTTTCTTAGAGAGCACTCTGTTGTGTTCCAGCCTTTTTCAGTTCATTCTTTGGTATTAAAGTATAAAATAGTGCCTTAGATTTGTTTAATGTTGGGCTAGCATTTGGATATCATTCATTAACTATCTTTGAATTTTGGTGCAGTTTGTAAGCCCTTGTTTAGCCTCTTACAATACATATGACTGCTTTCCTTGTATTTGATCTGTTGTTATTGCCTGTCATTTGCAGCTTTTTAAAGAGTAAAAGTTCAGTTTAAGTGCTCTTATCCATTATATGTCACATAATGCTGTTTTCCTTGCATCATGATGTGTTGATTTAGAGACTCTGTTTTGCCTTCATATTTTACAGGTGCACTTAAATGGCTGCTGTGGTAGATTTTTTAACTTTTCAAGTATATTAGTGCATATTAACTTATGAAATTAGAAATGGTTCTATAAAGCTACCTGCTTTTCTAGTCCTTTGTATATTGTTATTCAGCCATCAAACCATGTAATTGCACTTTATGAGAAATGTTCTTCTAAAGAAAACAAACGTTTTGTAGTAGTAAGTAATCTCTAAAAAGGCAGATAATACTGAAGCAGAGTTTGCGTTATCAAAAGCACCATGCATCCAGATTCTCAGCATGAACAAAACATTTGCTGACATCATTGACCTTTTAAACAAAATCTATAATGTGAGCAAGTAACATACATGTGCTATTTCAAGTATTTATTTTAATATGAATTAACTTTAACGAAAAGTTTTGTTCAGATGACAATAACAAAATTACAGTTTTAATAAACACCTCTGCTGTCAATAACTGTCAGTATAGACTACATTGTTGTCCTGTTCAGAAGCTTAAGAAGATTTCATGCAGGAGAAATGAGACAGAAAGGAAAATCACAGTCATATATTTTTCAAAAAGTACTCTTTATTTTTCCTTATACTAGGTAATTGCCAAACAGATAAAGAAGGTTATATAGAAAAAATGTGGTAGGACTATACTGTTGTTTTGTTTATGACTACTAAAAACAACCCCCCCCCCCGAAGATCCCTTGATAAACTAATAAACTCTAACAAAAGTGGGGTTTACTGCCAAATGATGATAGAGTATAAGGCATAACACTTACAGGAAATGTTTGGGTTAGGCATCACTGTATGGAAGGAGAACAGTCACATGCTATTTTCATGCTGACTGGGTAGACATGCCTTGTAGCAAGAAATATAAAGATGAACAGCTAAACTGCCCATTATGCATTCCCTCCCCTGAAACATATGTAGAAATAAGTCCATACATTAGCGTAAAAGCAAATAATAGTTAACATTCATTTCCAGAAAGTGCTGTTTAGCTGAATGGATTAACTTTCATAAAACAAATTTCATCATTACAACTTGCTGTTTAGCCAGGAGGGTAAACTTACCAAAAAAAAAATAATTTTTGCTGCATGGTAGCTGTCTGAGAAATGACGTCAAAGAAAATAAAAATAGATACAATACCAAGTAGAGAGTACTAATTTGAACCTAAGTGAAAATGTATGTCAGTAAGATGCCGTACTGGCTCAGAGTGGTATAGGCAACCAGGTGGTAGTATACTTAAATATGGTGTGTGATGATGGCCCCCATGTTGGTGAAAAGAGAGGTACATGTTTTTGGTATTACTTTGTTATTTCATATAGTGCATAGTGTAGACAAACATAGAAAAGATGGCAACTTAACAAGATTCTCTAAATCAGAACTGAAAGAAGAAGTGTCGATGTGTCCAAAAAAGCATATTTGGCAGGGATGTACTCAGGAAGAGACCCATGTGGAAAATGCCATCTTCAGCATTAATAGTGTACTGGTACATGTTTAGGAAGGTACAAAAACAATACAAGATGTTTGGAAGCAGGACTTCATTTAGTGAGGTTCCCTATTAGAAAGCCTAATACAGTCGATCTAGTGTGAAATAATGTGAATGGGGTGGCAATGGTTGAATTACTTATAGGTGATCTCAAACATATCAGTATATAAAATACACATTAGCATTATAATAGCTGTGTTAAAGCAACACATGCCACTACACATTATTTTTATTTATCCAGGATTTAATAGTCCTTGGTATTGGAACTTATAGTATCATAAAATAAAGTCTGCTGGCCTTTTGCTGTCTGAAGCAGGCAGGCACACACATAATATGATTCCAGTGGTCATAAAGAATTCAGTATGAGCTTTGAAGGTAAAAAAAAATAGATGTGAATAAGTTTTATTGTTTATGTAGCATGCGCAGAAGACATAAAGTAATGGATTGTCTTGAGGTAGGAACAGGAAAATGAAATAGATGACAATCTGACTCTCATGCAGTTGAGACAACAAGGGTGGTCTTAGTATACCTTAGTTCACTGAGTCTCCTTAAAAATGCCCTCACTTTATAAAAGATCTCAACAGCAAGGTAAGAGAGACACAACCAGGCAATGGTGGGCTGCAGAAAGCAGTGTTTTCTCTGAATTTGTCTTACATTTATTATTAACATAGCAATATATTTCATAAGATGCTGTGTTTCTGGAATATCAGGTTAGGGTAATAATAATAAAGACAACCATTTGTTAACAAGATAGGCCCTTTGGGAACCCAATCCCTTTTCAGGGGGGACCCAGGTGCAATGTTGCTTAAGGTCTCACAGTAGACAACAGAGAATCAAACCTTGTACTACAGAAACTATAGCTCACAACCTTAACCCTCAGCACCACCATCCAGACCTTCTGTCTGGCTATAGGAGACATCTCTTTTATGTAGCAGTGCTGACAGTGATTTTTCCAAATGATGCAAACTGTTTAATGAGTTTAAAAAGCTTTGTGGAAGTATGTTAAATTTTATTTAAGACATGAAAGTATAAGAAACGCTGTCAGAATATTAATGTAAAGGTTCCCTGCATTTATGTTGAGGGCTGAATTGGGTGCAGCCTTTGATTATGGACTGGCAGCTCCTCCAGACAGATAAAGAAATATAAGGAAGCAGGACTATTTGACCCCGGACAGTTTGACCCCAGACTGTTCGCCCCCGGATGGGTCAAGCTCAATGCATTTCTATAGAATTTCATATATATATATATATATATATATATATATATATATATATATATATACCTATATACATACATAGTGTGTGTGTGTGTGTGTGTGTGTGTGTGTGTGTGTGTGTGTGTGTGTGTGTGTGTGTGATTTTTTAGTGGACAGTTCGACCCCAGACTATTTGACCCCAAATAAATTATTTTAAGTACTTTATCATTAAGTTATTGATTAATCAATTATTCAATAATAACACTGTTAATTTTTCATTGTAAATATATTTTTTTAATAATATTTTTATTTTATTTATTTATTACATTGTTTAGTATAAATATAACATTTAAATCTTTAACATATAATAACTAGTGTTATGTTTTAACATATTATGACTACTGTTACTTTATAACATACTTTATAACCTCCTGTTTGTAGGTAAACATCTTACCCATTATGCCAACTGCTGACAGAGTACCAAAGACAAACACTAGCAAATATAAAATCTTGGAGATGTTCACTATATGGTAACGTTAGTTAAACACTGTATACAAGCACGACACTGAACATTAAAGGAAGTGGAACCCTCCTCCAGACATGTGGAAGTTTACTACCACAGTCCTCAGGTCTGTAATGCCTTAAAACAGTTTATAAGTTCTGTAATGAAAAGTCGGCTGCAGTGACCTAAATGGAAAGGAATGCACGCAACTTAAAAGATAGTAACAGAGATTGAAATCTCACAGATTCACCATGGGAAATGCAAAGTAAAGCATTTAAGAAACAAAAATACAGGGCTGAATTACCATTACTAATGCAGAAATCCTCACCACAGAAAAACTAATAAAGACACCGAAGTTGATGACTTCAGAGAAAACAAACTGGGTGAAAATAAGGTGTCTGGTGACACAAGCAGCTACATTAAAATAAAATGGAAAGAAAAAAAAAAAGAAACTGAAGTTAATGGTATTTACCATAATGCTGGACCTGGGAACTGCAATCTAGAAGCAAAACAAACAATCCCGCTGCGATAAGCATTGGGGCATTTCACACATTTTTCCTGTGTAGTAAAATCATCCACGGCTTCATAATGCACTATTCTAGCAAAATGTGCTACTTCTGGATAAGCAAAATGAGACACAAAAGACAGGGTAAGAAAGGTGGGATGCTTCCTAAAATCTACTCACAGGTCCAGTAGTACTGTGAGCACCTATAACTTCCATCTATGATTTCAAACAATTCTAGAAGTTATCATTATATGGAAACTCCGGACTAGTTAATGATGTATTTAAAGTAAGTGTAGTCGAAGCACATAAATAGAATGTTTAGACATTTCTATTTTTGCTTTGATGTGCTTTGGCTTCACTTACATTACATTTTTTACTGGGGTCCAACCATCCGGGGTCGAATAGATCGGGGGTGAATCATCCAGGGGTAAATCGGCAGGGTCAAAATGTCCTGTACCCAAATATAAATATATAGATACATACATATATGTCTATATCTATATAGATCCATTTTATCTGTCTCTGTATATAGATTCATTGTATCTGTCTGTGTGTGTGTGTGTGTGTGTATATATATATATATATATATATATATATACACACACACACACACACACACACACACACACACACACTCTATATATATGTATATATATATATATATATATATATATATATATATATATATATATATATATATATATATATACATAGAGAGAGAGAGAAATAGAGAGATAGATAGGGATAGAGAATTAGTGATCAGGTGGTGACTGAGTAAATTTATAAAACTGATGCACTTACATGCTGAAGTAAATGACTTAAAGCAGCAAAGATATGCCCTTTGATGGCAAACTCTGCACAAATGATATAAATCATTCTATAAATTAATTTTAGATAACAAGTCATTCTTGTTCAACTAAATGAAGAAATACATATCTCAACTTGGCTAATTCTATGTGCTTCCTAGGAATGTTGTGATTGACAGTCCACTCACAAATAAGACAATAGTATCCCTCTCAGATAATAAGAGTAAACTAATGTTCAGAACCAAAACTAAGCTTTAGCTCTTCACCTCTAAATGTGCCAAACCATAATTCAAGATGATTATGTGACCAGGTGTGATGGAAAGCATATCAGGATTATCTAAGCAACATGACCACACTACAGGAGAAATAGTTTGATATGTTATGCAAATAAATGCATAATGGTACACATCAGCTCCATTAAACTCACTGTATATGTAAATGACGAAAAGAAATGGCCGAGTAATTCAGAGACGTGTACATTTAGGGCTAAAAATTGCAGTGTTCATCTGTTCTGAACACCTGAGTGTCTTATTATAGAGAAGCTTCACATATTGATGTTATCTTAGAACAGCAGCAGTCTCATCTGAGCAATGAGTGTTAATAGCTGCCTTCAGAGCCAGTGCCAGTGATGTAGCTGCCTTCAGTGCCAGTGCCAGTGATGTAGCTGCCTTCTGAGCCAGTAACAGTGATGTAACTGGCTTTTGAGCCAGTGCCAGTGATGTAGCTACCTTCAGAGCCAGTGCAAGTGATGTAGCTGCATTCAGAGCCAGTGTCATGGATGTAGATGCCTTTTGAGCCAGTGACAGTGATGTTACTGGCTTTTGAGCCAGTGCCAGTGATGTAGCTACCTTCAGAGCCAGTGCAAGTGATGTAGATGCCTTCAGAGCCAGTGCCAGTGATGTAGCTGCCTTCTGAGCCAGTGACAGTGATGTAACTGGCTTTTGAGCCAGTGCCAGTGATGTAGCTACCTTCAGAGCGAGTGCAAGTGATGTAGATGCCTTCAGAGCCAGTGCCAGTGATGTAGCTGCCTTCAGAGCCAGTGCCAGTAATGTAGCTGCCTTCAGAGCCAGTGCCAGTGATGTAGCTGCCTTCAGAGCCAGTACCAGTGATGTAGCTGTCTTTTGAGACAGTTCCTTTGATGTTGTGCACCATCATCCTCTGTCTAACAGACAGGTCAGCCAATGGCCAACATGCCATCACCTCTATGACCAGGATATTGGTGATCATTACCAAGTACATGCAGACAGCATAAAGGAATTAACTAAAGTGCCATTCCACGTGGGCTCAAGGTGGATATGGGGACTAAAAAACAACTTAAATCATCATTTCTAACCTTTCAGTGGTTCTATTCTTGGTCAAGTTTCGAGATGGCAGAGGCACCAGGGGCAGAGACCAACAATGAATCAACGTTTAATGAAAAGGGTGAACTCAGGAAAGTTATTGGTCAACTTTCCCAACTTGTGGAGCTTCTAACGCCTGCGTGTGTATCTATAGTGGCTCTTGCAACTTAAATCAGCATTTTTAACCTTTCCGTGGTTTTATTCACTAGTTTACAACAGAATTGTTTGACTGTTTAACTGTTCACTGGTCTCATACCCTTATTTGGAACTTCTGGAGTGAACTATTTTGTGGTTTTCAGTTACGTCTGTTCACTCTCAGTTCATCTCCCTGTTTGGTTTTTTGGTCAAGTTTCGAGATGGCAGAGGCACCAGGGGCAGAGACCAACAATGAATCAATGTTTAATGAAAAGGGTGAACTCAGGAAAGTTATTGGTCAACTTTCCCAACTTGTGGAGCTTCTAACGCCTGCGTGTGTATCTATAGTGGCTCTTGCAACTTAAATCATCATTTTTAACCTTTCAGTGGTTCTATTCACTAGTTTACAACAGAATTGTTTGACTGTTTAACTGTTCACTGGTCTCATACCCCTATTTGGAACTTCTGGAGTGAACTATTTTGTGGATATGGGGACTACATATTTTGGCAGCTAGAAAGGTTTGTGTAGCATTAGGCAGGTTTAAGAAAAAGGTCCAAAAGGAGAGATAATATCACCAAGAAAATGAGAGTAGTATTGTTGGAACTGAATTCATCATCAGGCATTGGTGAGTACCCTCATGTGATGGACCCTGTTTTCACAAAACCTCAGCATGGCATACCATATATATCATGCATATATCATGGACAGAGGTAAGTCAAAAAATAAAAAGGGCAGCTGGGTGTACAAGTCCAAGGAAAAAAGTGCCCAAACCTGGTATGCACACTGGTGCTAGGAATGGAGAAAAATGACAGTGTAAAATCCTCATGACACAGAAACATTCCTACAAAGGGCTTAGGCTAAACTCAGGACAAGATGGTCCTCCTGTTGTAGAAGGAAGTAGTATTCAACAAGAAACACAAAAAAGACCCATAAAGATGACAAAGTAGACTAGTAACGATAAGAAAGAAATTATACATTGTTATTATTATACATTATTATTATGCAAGAAGCCCAGAATTTCCAGACACAAGATATACAAGAAGATTAAGAGAGAAATTAGAGGAAAGAAAAATATTCAACAAGAAAAACTATCAAAAGCTCCAAATGCATATTTGTGTTCATTAAATCAACAGATTCATGAAAAAACATTATATAGACAAAGGCACTTTAGGCCATTTGGAAAAGGAAGTGATAGAGAAAGGGTGAAAGCACGAAGAACAAAACCTAGAGATTTTTGAAAGTTATAAACAAAAAACATGGACAGTGGAAGGAAAAAAGATTCAATATGGTACAACAGTTATACAAAGGAGGCCTAACTAAGCAATACAAAAAAGTGGCTTCAAAATATTTGAAGAGAAATGCAGGCAAAGGCACCTAAATATGAAAAATATCACACTGCAAAAAACAAGATTACAAATGTGATCATAAAAACAGAAGATTAGTGAGGTAGAAGTTAAACAAATAGAAGCCAAAGTTATGGAATACCTGCTAAGGAAAGGATTTAGTGTAGAAAGTCTAACACAGGGCATGTCACAGCATGATGGACAATGAGTCCCTGAAGTAGGGAGAAACAGGAAGACTAGGAGACATCTGAAGAAGAATTATGCACATGAGAAAGAAAGAGATTTAATATGGTGCAATATTTATGCAAAATGAAAGCAAAACTAATCTATACAAAAAGCAGCACCAAAGATATTTGAAGAGAAATACAGGCAAAGGCATCCAGATATGGAAAATTTGAAAATACAAAAAAAAATAAGAAAACAAGGGAGGAAGTAGAAAAGAGGATCAGAAATGGAAAAGTTAAAGAAATAGAAACTGAAGTTATGGATTACCTACAAAGTGAAGGATTTAGTGTAGTAAATCTAACTCGGGTAATGTCACAGCATTAAGGAACAATGAGTCCCCATATCAAGTAGAAACAGATGGAACAGGAAGCATCTGATCACTTGCCACATGAAGATACCTGGCCCCTTCAGTAGGAAATCAGCATAAAAGTTCAGTTGGCATTGCACAGCAAGGGACAAGACAGGAAACAGTAACAACACTGACACAGCCAATCTTGTGGAATGCTAGGCCTGTGAGATCCCACATGCAAGAGCAACAGATGACGCTGGATACTGCTGAAGAGAATATGTCACAGGAAGATGTTCTTGAACTTTCTGTAGAATGCCCACAGGAAATAGAAAACAAAGAATGTGCTTACAGTTTAGAAGAAAATGATCTATGGGAAGAGTTTCTTGATCTAGTAAAGATAGATAATTATATTAAGACTGATGAAAGAAATGGATTACAGAAAGTAATAAGACCCACAATGTTAGAAGTCTGATAAAACAGATGAACACAATTGTCAAAACTATTAAAAGAAATTCATATGATATAAAAGATGCAAACAGGATGTGTTACTGTGCAGCTGAAGTAATAACAGATAAATGCCTAGCACAAAAACAGGAGCAATAAAGGAAAGGAAGGAAGTAAATCAAATGCCATCATGGAAGCATTGAATACAGAAAACTATAAAGCAATTAATACAAGAAGTGTCACTGTTAGAAGAGTATAGAAGAGGGAACAGATCACCAAAAATACTTAAAAAGATAGACATGATAAAAGTAATGCAGATGTATAAGAACAGACCAGGATCTAGTGCACACTATTGCAAATAATAAACTGAAGATATTGACACAGGCAGAAAAACTTAGAAGATAAATATAAAGGAAAAGTACAAAATAAGCAATTCACTGATGACCCAAAAAAGGTTTACAGAGAATTGGAAAACAAAGCAAAATGGATCGGATTACCACCAAAAAAACAAAACAAAAAAAAAGAAACATTTTGGAGAAACATCTATGAAGACCCTGTGGAACATAACAATGAAAGTAAAAGAAACAGTAAGAAGTTCAAATGTACAGGATATAAATGGGATGAAGTAACAGCCTGAGAAAATGAAATAAAATTAAGAAAAGTTGCTGAATGAAAAATGCCAGGCCTAGATGCAGTACCTAACTTCTGGCTAAAACTAACATCTTTATATGAAGATTTAGCCCTGAGTAAGAACTACTTATATGTGCATTCCAAACAGACACCAACTTCATCAACAACAGTAAAAATGATACTCCTCCTTAAGAGTGAACCTGCAAGCTATCCTAAAAACTGTAGACCAATAACTTGCCTTCTGAAGAACCAGGTCCAGCAGTAGCTGACCTAGGCAGTAGCCTAGGACCCGCTGGCTGGGGTGGGGGCCTTGGTGGCCAGGGAATGCCACAACATTTTAATTTAAAAAAACTTACATTTCTTCAAGTACATACTCTGCAAAACACACATGCAGACTTAACTTTCCCTAATACACTTAACTTCAGCTTTCCCTTATCTTCCATTGCTGCTCACATGGTATTCAAATATGGAATAACTCTTCTCTCCCACTTACGTGGAATTCAGCTGTGATACAGTAAGTGTACAGAGAAAGGTGTGTGTGTGTCTGTGTGTGTGTGTGTGTGTGTGTGTGTGTGTGTGTGTGTGTGTGTGTGTGTGTGTGTGTGTGTGTCATTCATATTCTGTGTGGAGGTGGCTGTGAGTGTGTAACAAGTGGACTCAATGTGGAGCAGGTTTTGCAAACTTCTTATATGGTGGGCCAAGTATATATCACAATGTCCACTGTATAGGGTTAACATATGTTAAATAGCTGAGAGGCTGGGGTGCAAATCCATACTCCTAAATGTGACATCTATGCCAGATGAACAATGTTAGCAACCATTGTATTACCCAGGCGACACTCTTAGCCCATGTCTCATACACACACACACACACACACACACGCACACGCACACACGCACACACGCACACACACACACACACACACGCCTAGGCGACAGCCACTAAGTTGGTAATACCCTGCATATTGTCCACTGATAGTAACCATGGTGTGATTGCAGTGGGCTACAGATGGCATGGAACCCTGTCCATCAGTCCAATAGGCATGTACATGCCGACAGTGCACCTCCCTCATGTTCCCCACTGGACACCTGCAACACCTGTGGTGTCATCAAATGTGACCCACAAAGGACATACCATGCCTGAAACACAAGCCCTGTTTGGACAGATGCCACTGACACCTGGGAATACTGGTATCATTCTATCAATGTAAGTGCAGGGTCAACCTGCTGTCCATTAACAGATCCTGCCACATGAGGCCAGGACTGGCACATCTGATAATAACAATCTGTGTACACAACATGGGCCAGACACCCCAGATACAGTTCCATGTCACTGTACATGCATGTGGGAGGTGTGCATATCTCAGACACTGTCCATATCATGGACTAAGGAACACATACATGGTAAGCAATGCACAGCATTGGCCACATGCAATAGTCACCCAGATGACTGGATGGTGAATACAATACCCACCTGTGTGTGCACAAATCCAGACACTACACCCCTGAGCCGCATTGCAGACCATTGTCATGTGGTCTGATGCCAAGGTATACCCATCACCTAGCCTTGTATAGCCATCTGGCACCATCAACCACAACACACCCATGAAGCAGTGCACCCATGCATGTCAGTACTGGCACCTGTGCCTGTGTCTGTGGTGTATGATGCGTATGACCACATTCACAATCACTACAACCCCCATTGTCATACTGAAGCATGCTGTCTGATGTCAGACACCTCCACATACCCTTTGCACATATAACCTCCGTATGACCCCTGTAGTGCATGTGATACCTGCACAGTACTGTGTTTTGGCAATCCCACTAGTGATGAGTTGTATTCCTGGCCCTGCCAAGTGTGTCAATGTCTGTGCATCCCTGTGAGATTGTGGCTGTGTTGACGCTGACACCTGTTCATGCAGACAGGCATGTGTACTAAACCTACCACATAGCTATCATATCCCTGTTGCAGATCTCACTCACCATCACATATATGTTCTGAGGGCTCCCCAACATGTAACCTATGTGGCACATTCATTAACTGCTTGGACATGTGATGGCACTACATAGTCGTCAGGGGTTTGATACCCTGTACTGGTAGGTGTGTGACCCAAACATGCTTAAGTTTTACTCTCCCACCCCTCCCTGGCATCTCTGTGCCTCTGTCTGCCTCTATCACTCCCTTTCTGGTGGATGTGGAGACTTACACCTGCATTGCTTAGGTGTTTTAAGTGATGCTCAGGATCAGCTGATGGCCTCTGCATGAATTGCAGCCCTTCACTGGCTGATTGCATGTAGAAGAGCTGTGGTAACATTTCCTAGCCAATTGCATGGAAACACACACCAATATCTAGGAACATCATGTTGGTGTTGGGCCTTTCATTCACTGTGAGCAGGAACTCGATCTGTTGTTTGGCAAACAGCATCTCAGATGGATTGGGGATTTACCTCTAACAACATACACTGTGGAAACAGGCCAACACACAGGAGGGGGGTGCACCTGACCTGACTACAGACTGTAAGTGCTGCTATACTGCATTTGGAGTAATGTTGGTTTAACAGTGTGTGTGTGGATATATCTGTCCTATATGTTTTCATACCTGCCATGTCAGTGCTATATTTATGAGGCAACAACCATCTGTAGGGTCATTTGCAGACTGCCCATTGTGTGGTGCCTTATGTTTCAGATGTTACCCACAGAACACCTATCTATGAACTGCAGAAGGTAGTGTGAGGATTGCAGTATGTAGATAGTGACAGCTGTGAGAGTTACTGACTTCATATCCTTCATAGGACATATGTTGCCACAAATCCTGTTACAACAGTAAATGTATGAGGTTATCACAGCAACATGTCAATATTGACCCTGTGTATGTGCCTTCAGCCACAACCCTGTTAACCTTTGTACATATGTCATGCAGTAAGGGTGCATATGTGCTGTACACCATAATTAGTGACATCATATCTGATAACTAGCTAGTGAGATATCAGACTGCTACACATGTTATGTATAGCAGGGGTTATATTTGATGACATAACCTGAACATTCTGTGGTTGTGTGTTACACTACTGAGGTCTGTGTACTTATAGTGATTGTTGGCAGTGTGTGTATTGTTAATATGTATCTTGGCCTGTGTACAGACTGTGGTAGATGTCACTGTTCTCGTTCCTGTTCTATCTGATGTTACATGCTGCTCCATTGTATGTTATCCTATCGGCTGACATGTTTGTAGGGCCATACACTCACATGTCCCATACACAGACAGGCATCGAAGCACACTGTGTAGCGGCCCAGTATATGTAGGGTTAGTGTGTGAGTGGCACATATGAGGTTGGTGTTGAACAGTTGCTGTAATAATACACTAGCATACCATATGTGGCTGTGTTCACATTGGTTGTGGTTATGCACTTTCACACAGGTGTATGTTACTCTGTGCTGTGACATGCCTGTAAAGCCTCCTATATATGCAGGTACATGTGCATTCCCCCATAGGAAATGTAGGCCAGTGTTGAGCTGGACTGCCAGTAGCCTGCACAATGCTTTGGTACATGCCTAGCAGTTTAGTGTACATACCCAGTGAGATGTAATGTCCAGATACTTGCCAGATGTACTGCTGCCAGGCCAACAGTCATGTATGTCAGACAGAGCAGTGGGATGCTGTACAGATGTATGTCAATATCTAGTGGGTAGTATGTGGCCATGGCACCTCTGTACCAGTGGCTGTTAT
>NC_056731.1:671440608-671470608 GCF_019279795.1 Protopterus annectens
AGGCCATGGCTGCATCTGCTACACCTTAAACACTATCCTTCACAGTTGTGTATGCTATATAGATATTGCTGTATATCTGCTATCTGCTTTCTGTCTTATTAATCCCCTGTACTTTTGCATTCTGATCTTGTATTACAACACTATTATACAGATTTCTTAGACAGTTATATGTTGTAGGACAATGTGGGTGACAGTGATGTGTAATACCTCATTATTCAGAGCAACTGCTTCAGTCGCACTTATACCTCTCAACCTGGAAACACCAAAAATCTGGACAAGGCCCATGAAAAATAGGTACAAATCTGTACACCGATTAACATAAAATTTGCATGCATAATAATGTAATCCCACCCACTCCAATGGAAATGTGGGATACCAAGTTTCAAACGCAAACTGAAGAACAGACAACAAAAATATTGCACTAGAGTCCCCCTACAGCCATCCCAATGTCCCATTACCTGTCTATTTCACCCATTTACCATAAACACTAATGTGTGCATACTGCTTTACTAATACAATGATTATTTGGATTTTATTTCTACATTTAACAGCTCAATGTGCAAACACCAACAGACATCTGCTAAACAAAGCAACACTGTCTCACAATGAAAATAGACTTGGCATTAAAACTTCTCTGCCCTTGAAACTCACATTCATTGAAACCCACTCCACATTCAAAGAAAATGTATTTGGCCAATGGTGGATAAAGATTACCTTTGGGCTGTTCTCAAATCATTGGCCCCTTGCACACAAAACAAGAAACATACATGTTTTCTTTGATACACCTTCCTGACTATTAAATTATATTCCTTGTATAATACAGAACACTTGTTAGACAGAGCGCATTTTACATTGTTTGAACATTTTTCCAATAGGCTGTAGGAATGAAACAAAATGCATGAACCAATAATGACAAAACTGCCCAATTCAGAACATTTCCATCATAAAAGTCTACTTCCACAGTGTCTACCACACCCACACTATAAATAGAATGACAGTAGTCTAAGCCATAGTCATCTTGCACAGCTTCGTGCACTTATTTTCAATTTTATTTTTTTGGGGGGGGGGTACAAAAGGCCAAAAACCAGGGACACATTTTAAACATTACTTGTATAATTTTGGAAAGTTTCTAGAATAAAATGTGGCATTACCACCATGCATTCACTGGTAAGTCTCGAGCCCAGGACTCTGTGCACTACAGTCAGAGCAACATACCACTATGCCAAATCAGCAGGAAGACTGACCCTTAAATGGCTATCATTTAGTGAATTCAGTTGTCACTATAGCTCTCAACCTTTCTGCACAAAAAAACCTGGACAAAGCCAATAATGGGGGAATAAAATTCAGTTCTCACTTCTCACCACAGCTCTCAACTCTTAGCACAAAAAACCTGGAGAAAGCCAATAATGGGGGATACAGCCCCAAAATAGGGACAAATTTCAAATACTGATCTTATAAACTTAGAAAATTGCTAGAATAAAAGGTTTTGTGTTACATTTATTTTCTGAAGAATTTGAAGTCTGAAATTGAAATGTCTGTCATTATTTAATGAATTCAATCCTGCAGTGATTTGCCACAAAAATCCTGAAAACCACAGATTTTATGAGGAACAGATCAAAAATATGAGGCACGAATTTACAGGTGGTGGTGGCTAGGGACTTTAGGCTCTTTTTACCCTGTAGATCAGTCCTATTATAAATGCCTTAAATCTCCCTTATGCGTGCCCTAATATCTGTTGTTTCACATATCCTGCCTGTTGCTCTGTAAACACTTCCTTAGCAACTACTTAATCAGGTGGTAATTTTCCATCTTGTTATGCCCCATATTCTTCCCCTATCTGGGATTGCACTCCCATTCTCCTTTCCCTTTCTCCTCTTCTCAGCACCCTCCGCTTTGTACCTCCCTCCCATCATGTTGGTGACATCACCCCAATATAATCCCTCCCTCACCCACTTTATTGTTTCATGTTACTCTTCATCCTCACCCTTACATAAAAGACCAAAATGTCCCTCTAGTCACCCTGCAAGTTCAGTATTTTTCCATTCAACTTATACCTGTTACTATATAAAACAAGAGTAGGGGTAGGAGAAAGGTAAAGAGAATTGGGAGCAGGTGGAAAGTAAGCAGAACTTGTGTGGGAAGTTAAAAAGTAACTGCTAGCTTTTGTTGGTCTTACTTCTACATGCAGCATTGTTTTTTGAAACTAGACATCTTGAGTTGAATGTTTTCTTTTTCCTGCTATCCTAACCTGACAGAAGAGGTATCGGATGCATGTCTTGCAATACATGTCTAATTAGACATTTATTTCAAAATGTTCTCACATTGGAAACATTAAAACTCTTGAAAGAAAGTCTAGCTATATACAGTTAAGTCAGCGTTTGAACCTAAACAAGCGACCACCTCAGTGTGTCTGCAAATTGCATAAAGAAAACTGTTTATGAATATGCATCTAACAGCTGTTCAGTGTATTTGTCTGTCTTTGAGACTATAGATGTGTTTTTTGACAGAATAACACCTTTAAAACGGTATAGTTCAACTGGCAAACCTCAATGCTTGCACATAGAAAATGATATAGATATGTGTTCTGGTTTGCACTAAACACAGAATATACATCTTAGTCCAGTTGCACTGACGTGCCTGGCAAGTAAAATACATTATATGCTGCTTCTTTACACTTCACAGTTCCCAAATGTGTCTCATGTACTCTTGCCAAATTGCTTTTCTTAGATGATTAGTCACACTTTATATGCATCAAAGTTTTCCTGTTTAAACAAAAATATGATTTAGTGTTGTAGTATTTTCTTTACAAAAAAAAAAAAAAAACTTTTGGTATGGTAAGCCTTTTCCTCTCACATTTGGAAGAATCATCATCTGTGAAACCCTCTAAGTATCCTTTTAAAAAGTTTTAGCTTCTCTTTAGTTTTAGACAACTGTAAAATTACCCAATTTACTTCCACTTCTTCCCCAAACAAATACTCTTTTTCATCTGGTAATCTGGTGATATGAAGAGCTCAGCATGTCTGCTCTGCTATATGCAGGTCCTTGCCTAGTGTATACTTAACAGACAAATCATATTCTGCAATCTTGGCAACATTCTTTGCAGGTTCAGCAGTAGTTTGCTCTAATACTTCATAATGCAGTGGCTTAAGGTCTGTTTGTGTGTACACAGTTTGCCCATAAATATGTTGACAGAACTTGTCGCTCCATACAATATAACAAATGAGTTATCTATCTCAGTCACACACCCACCTCATTCCTTACTTGAGTGTCTGTTGGGGATTCTTTCTAATCCATTCTCGTTCATTCCATTCAGGATTCCCAGAACAGTGCTGCCAATAATACATTATCGTCTCGTTCCCTGCTGATAATCCATTCTCGTCTCCTGCTCGCATCTACAACTGGCCAGCTGGAAATGATGTGAGCTCCTTGAGCTCAATTCCGACTGGCTGGTAGCCCTGATGGAGCTGACATCATCATGCACGTGATGACGTCAGCTCCAACAGCGCAAAAATTAAAAAACAAGAGGAAAAAAATTGGAAATGAAGGGATGCCACTCGGGAATCGTGGCACCCCTTCATTTGGACCCCAAAACTCGGTAAAAAGTGAGTAATTTGGGATGGTTGGGAGGGATGGTCACACTGCCATACAATACCAATGTAAACAGTACCAGTACTGGGTATCATTTGTGTATTTCTGGGCACAGTGTGGGTATCTGAGAGACCTGTGGGAGAAATGTTTAATAGCACTATCTGACTGTTCCCACACACAGTACCAGATTCCACATTACTGTTATGCACATACATCTCACTCTGTTACTGTACACACTCTGACCACAGATTGACAAGTTGGGGTGTAAATGGGACATATGTGGCTTCTTAGTCTCATAAGGTATTGGGGAGTTGCTAGTGTGCCTTCTTTGTTCTCATAGATGTGTGTCAATCAGTTGTATTTCCTGATTGTTGCCTATACATCTGGGATCATCCCACTGATTTCCCAGGGGGACAGGTTGATAGGCAACAGATATGGGTCACTTTACTGGACATTCTGGACATATCTGTACAGTTGTGGGGTATGATTCTGTATGCAGAGTACTACCACTGGCAGGATTCAAACCATGGCTGTGTGTGCTAAAAAAACAACAGTTCACATCTCAGTTGCATTTGCTATTTGGGTTTTGTTGTCTGCATTTTCCCTGTTTACTATCTATGTGTCTCTCAATTGTACTAAATGGCCTCTAGGGATTACACCTATTATATACAGGCATTCCTACGCATTCAATTTATGGTGCACGGTGTGGGTAACAATGCTTAATACAACAGTACTATTACATGATTGCAAATCAACATTATCATATGATACCAGAGTATACACATGCAGTCCAGCAGTTAGACCTTTATTGTAAGGCTATTGCACTTTTATTTACATACAAATTATACGAGACTCTTCCTGCCATATTATCTAGTGTATGCAGTACTTGCCTTGAACAATACATGTTTTATACAGACAATTAATTTACTACTACTTTTAGTTTTATTTCCTATGACAGTAAATGCATGAGTATTGCTGACCTGCCTCACGTTGCAACCTTGCCAGGTGACTGACGTGGGCCTCTTGATTCGTGGCCTGCTCCATTGCAGCTGTGGGGGACATAAGAGGAATATTTAGCCATACCTATCCATGATATACCTGAGCTGGAAATTATTACACACATAGTGGGGTGATACTTACACACAACTGGAACATCCCCTGCTGCTCTAGCCTCTTGGATCCACTGGTCCAAAAGGTCCCCCTTACACAGCTTCAGGTAGGCATAGTGATGCCTGACCTGCTCACCAGTTCAGGGTATGTCAGTGGCACTGGTGAGGTCATGGGCAAGACGGTCCCTGGCCTCTGCCTTATATTGGGAGCCCTGGTACTGGCCCTGCAGCAGTCTCTGATCATGGTCTTTGACAAGGAGTCCTGCCATGACTCTGGACTCCTGGATGCTCCAGCAATGTGCCCAAAAGCACACACCTTCTCCTCTTACTGCCATTGTGCCTGCAAGGGGAAGCTACAACCAGTTCTGAGATGTATTCCCGCCGCTTGGGTTTATGTAGTGCCGATTTCTTGCACTTTTCCGTGATTGGCCAGTTTTGAAAAAGCTAGGCTATGGGCAAACCTGCTTGCCTAGGGTTGTCATTGGTTAAATGAGTATAACACTGGGTACATTGAGTTAGCTGTCCTACACATTGCTTACACCTCCTAAGCTGGCCTGTGTAATGTTTAGCATTGCTTACGTTAGACTTTGCATTATAATTCATTTTTGTCATTGAGTTATTATTCATTACACCTTATATGTATGCCTGGTAGCCATGATTCATGTGTATGTACACTGTATGGGGTCCTTGTGTTTTATTGGGGACTTCAACACTCTATTACAATTACACCTGACTTCTGGGCTTACTGCTGTACTCCAGTTCACATATGTATGATATGTGGTGGGTTAAGGCACATATGGCTGTATACTGAATCCTTTCACGGGTTCACTTTGGTTTTACCATGGTGAAGACTTGTTTGCTGATACCTCATTCTTCTGTACTTCTGTGATGGCTTGGTGGTTAACTACTGTGACTATGGTGTATAGGGTCCTGGGTTCATGACCTGCATGGCTGCTTATTTTGTTGATGGGCAGAACAAGGGCCATCGGATACAGAGGGATTAGGGCACTTTTGAGCATTTGTAATTATGTTTGCTCAGGTTTGCACGACGGTAAACACAGCTAACCTGCAGTTACATCTGCTTACAGAGAATTAGCTTCAGAATTGCTTAACCAGTGTAGGCATTGCTTACCGCCACACAAACAGGCTTAAGCTCACTTACTAGTGCTTAAATATGCTTACTACTGCTTATTGGTGCTTAAACCTGCTTACTAGTGCTTTATTCATTATTATACTAACATCTCACATGTGCATTTACTGCATTACTCCAGTTCATAAAAAATATGTTATTTAGTGGGTTATGCAACATAAATATTAGTCATAATGTGCTTTGCCATGGAAAATGGAATGTGCTGCAGTGGCACTCGAACCGAGAATGCCTGCTTGTAAGGTGAATGCTTTGCCCACTACACTATTGCTATGCTGCTTCATTTGCATATATCTTCCTTGTTATCCTCTTCATCCATTTAAGCTGCATTAACCATAGCTAAGCGATGGGCACACCCGCAAAGCTATGGTTAGCTTTAATCGGATTTAAAAAAAAAAATAAAAGGGTTTGTTCATTTTATTTATGTATACTTTTGCTGTTGTACACAAGGGGGACTATTGGTGGGGATATGCTGACACCTATGAGTGGTCCTGCTCATTTCTTACCCCTTTATGCTGTTCTTCATTGCAGGGGCATGTATATTCTGAGAGATCTGCTCTCAGACATGCCACATGCACTCTTACATGCTCCATGTAAGACTAGGAGTGAAGGCATTACTATGAGTGGCGTGCTGTCATCCTCCTCCTAAACAGCTACCTCCGTGCAGGACTAAGCTTGTCCTGCACGGAGGAATAGTAAATCCGGGGGAGTATTTTTCAAAGGTCTTGATGAATGGTTAAATGAGAGTTTTGCTTATGAAGAATATTGTGCTGAAATATTAAAATTCATACTGAAGAAATAAGAAAAAAACAGAAATAAAATCCTGGAAATCAATAGTATTGAATAATACAGATTATCAGATTATATGCTTTTAAGAAAGTAATACCATAAAGAATTGAAAGTAAAATGGTAAGCGTTATGGAAGAAAGCTTATATAGTATAAAGGGGAAAGGGTGTCAGGAATTATTAACGATTGTGAGAGAAATTGTGGATGACTAGAGGAAAGAATGTGAAAATTATGATAGGAGACATTAATGAGGCATTTGATAAAATAGCACATGATACTTTATAGGATGTAATGAAGAAATATAGTATAAGTAAGAAAATTAGGAAAGTTTGTATA
The DNA here is from genome assembly GCF_019279795.1 of Protopterus annectens. Classification (NCBI taxonomy): domain Eukaryota; kingdom Metazoa; phylum Chordata; order Ceratodontiformes; family Protopteridae; genus Protopterus; species Protopterus annectens. The sequence continues at coordinate 671,447,576 of NC_056731.1, forward strand.
TCAGTGTAAAGCAATAGTAAAATAAGAGTCTAAATAAATGGTTGGTTGAGTAAAGAAATAGAAGTGAGAAATGGTATAAGACAAGGATATCAAATGTATTGTGTATTATTTGCTCTCATTATGAACATGATAGAGAGTGACATGAACTGAAAAATGAAGGATTCAGGATATATAATGGAGAACAGAGTAGGGATTCCGGTTGTTGTGACTTACGCAGATGATATAATAGCTAAAAATAAAATTTAATGAAAGAATACTCTGTTTAAATGAAGTTTGGAACAGACAAATTTGTCATGGGACATCTTTAGTGGGGAGGGGAGGGTGTAGTTGAGCAGGGAGGGGAAGGTGGACGTTAGAAAGGTTAGGTAGAAAAGGCAAGCTTTACCGGGAGATTAGGCAAGAAAGGGTTAACTAGTGGAAGGATGAAGGGAGGAAGTGAAGTATGGAAAGGGGAGCATCTTAGAGCTTTTAGGGGGGGAGTTGCCTGTTGGGATCCACATTTTTGTATGATTTTATTCAGTGCAGGATCACATCCGAGATGACCTGGGGTTTGCTGGTGGTAATATAGACCTTGGGTGATTGGCTTGTTGGTCTAGGGTATGATTCTCGCTTCGGGTGTGAGAGGTCCTGGGTTCATATCCTGGACAAGCCCTAGGCTTTTAAGGTGGGAGGTTGGTATAATGGTCACGGTGTTTACCTTACAGACACAAGGTGCAGGGCTTGATTCTCACATGGGGTAATTGGCTAGGCTTAAAATGGCCCACAAGGGCACTTAGCGTAGTACTAATCTATGAACCTATGCAGAGGTGAGTACAGATTTCCTAGATTAATATAGTTGTGTTTTTTTTTTTTTTTTTTTTGTGGTGGTGGTATCTTAGTCTTGGCCTTAATGCTATTCTTTGTCTGGAGCGGGTAAATGTCTGTTTGTCGGGGATCGAGGAGTGGCATTAAAATACAACTAGTAAGCCTGCTCAGCTTCCTTGTGGGGCCTGTACTGGTGTTAATGGAGGAATGCTAAGAAGGTGTTAATGGAGGAATGCTAAGAAGGGTGAGCAGGTTACTACACATAGTTCATAACTAGGGAGAATTCAGTTATCATCTGTTTTTCCCCCTGACACTGCTTCCAGTTATAAAAATAGTTTATTGTTTATCCATCAGGGTTTACGTCTCTAGTGGTGATGAAGAGAGTTACTTACAGTTGTTACAGTGGATTCCATAGTCTCTGACAGCCAGTGGTGGTATGGTGGTTTGTTCTTGGTTGCTGGTTTGGCAGTGGCGGTGTCAGGCAGCTTGCTGAGTAGCTTGGGTTTTGGAGTGGACAGGTGCATTGCTGCATTGGCAGTGGAGCTCCTCCATGGGGTCTGGTGGTTTTGTTTCTGTTTGCCATTTTGGTCATGGAGTTTTCGCAGGCATGGAGGACCTGTGGGTGACGGCCATTTCCTGGAGGGGTGGGAACATTTTCTTTGTACCTTTTCATTGGGTTTTTACCTTGCAGCCTCTGGTTCTGAGGGATTCCTGTCTTATTGTTGGTGTTGAAGGGGTGATCTCTTTGTTGATGGTAGTGGTGTGTAGTCCTGTAGAACAGCTTGGTGGTGGTGTTTCGTGGGCAGTGAGACCCCACGTGTAGTTGCCATTTCCATGCATGTGCGGTAGCAGTTTTACAGGGCTGAAGTGCTCGAAGTCAAAAGCAAGGTGGTGCAATCACCAGTATGAGCTATTTAAATTTATTTATATGCACTGCATTGCAAGCCTTCGTGTGCACCATACCTCTCAACTGTACAGATTTTTGCAGAATGTCCAGATTTTTGACTCATATGTTTTTTCTGTTCCTCATAAAATTTGTGGTCTTACTGGCAACTCACTGGGTTGAACAGAAGATTAAGTCACTAAATAATGACATACATTTGAGTTTCAGACTTCATATCCTTCAGAAAATGTATGTTAAAACAAACTCGGTTACACTAGCAACATATAAGTTTACAACAGCAATATTTAAACTAAGTCCCTACTTTTGGGCCTTTGTTCCCCCATTTTGTCAGACTTTGTCCGGATTTCTTGCACTTAGAGGTTGAGAAGTAAGATCCATAAAGGAGACTAAATGATGGTGTGTGCGTGTGTGTGTGTGTGTGTGTGTGTGTGTGTGTGTGTGTGTGTGTGTGTGTATATATATATATATATATATATATATATATATATATATATATATATATATATATATATATATACATACAAATTACATATGCTCGTAAGGTGTTGTGCAGCATTTCGAATGGCTGTATCATCCTTTTCATCTCAGTAGCTTGTGGGACAGTTTTTTTTTTCTGTCATAGCGCATTGGCTTACAGTGTTCTTCTATCATTTCAGGTGACCAGGGGCAACATGGCAGATATCCAGGCTTTGTGGCAGAGGTGGGCGAGCATTGTGGCTCAGGTGGAGGACCTTTTCCAGGAGATACCAAATGGTGACACTTCAACAACAAACACACAGGGCACCAACACTTTTAAGAGATGGCAAACATCGAAGGGTAAATAGGCAGCCAGAGGCAAGAGAGCACGCCAGGTGCAGTCAGCCGAGGAGGTGACTGCAGAGGTCGTGACACTGGAGTCAACACTTGTTGCTCTGGCAGGTAATGATCCTACAATCCCTGTTGGGTGGATGATAGAGCAGGTGTAGCAGAGATAGAGGGTCATAGATTAGGTGACAGGGTTACCAATTTGCCTACCTCTTCACAGAATTCAAGGGGTGGCAGTGGGGGGTCTGCAGACCTTATTGGGCTAGTATTATAGCCTTGGTGAGCAGTGTTTTGCTAGGGATAGTCCAGCTATAGATGGTAGGTTTACTTCACTAGAGAAACAGACTTACCCTTGTTTAGAGGAGGTAGGGTCAGACTTAGACATGACTGGGAGATTGGTTGGCTATTCAGGTGTTGGGACAGGAGGATGCGGCAATCCTCTTAACTCCTCACATAAATCTTACTGTGAAGGAAAAGATCTGGAAAGGAGAGTATGTGTACATTTTTGAGTTAATTGATGCAGATGGTGTACAGGTCCTTCTAGAAGCTGAGATGTCAAATGGGAAAGACCTGATGTCAGCCTTGGTGGCCCTTGGCCAAAGGCGAGTGGAGAAACAGTGGCAGAGAACATGGGAGAACTGGGTATTGACATATGTTTATTACATGGTGGTATGGTTGTAGAGGGATAGCGGTTTGGATTAACACTGTTGGCTTATTTTCTGACAATATGGGAGGCACAGAGGCTACAGCCATGAAATGCTTGGCTGTGGTATGATCAGAAATTTTTCAAGAGCAAGGCAGTCGATAGTCTATAGGTTGGAAGGTAATACACCCTGATATATGGCTGTCCACCATGATGGACAGCTTTGGTGTGTGTGGTAGAGGTAGTAAGGTCGCAGAAGGGGGTGTTGGAATATGTTGGGCTTTCAGCAAGGGGAGATGTGCCTGGACAGCATGCAGATTCTCCCATGCTTGCTCAAAGTATGCAGGTAGGAACCTAGCGGTGCAGTGTAGTAGGAATGAGGGCCAATTGGGGGGGGGTCAGACATCATCCTTTACTGGTCAGAGGGGATTAGGTGGACCTTCTCTGGAGTTGTAGGGGGTATGTGGTAAGGGCAATTTTCGTGGACAGAGGGGGCACCCTTTCGGTGGACAAGTGGACGCCTTGGGGACACATTCGCCTATTAACATGCATGTCTTGCGGGATATACTGTTGCAGTATCCACAGCCGGCAGTGGCTTGGGAATTAATTGAGGATTTTTTGAAGGGGTTTCCAATTAAGTCAAGCTTAGTGGAGGACGGCAAGGTGAGAAAAAAATTTGAGGTCAATGTGGTGGAGGGAGGATATTTTGGGGGCCTTGGCTGAGAAAGAGCATCAGGTGTGCAGGTTACTGGGCCCATCTGATATCCCTCCATTTTTCCAGTTTAAGGTGTTGTCCTTGGGGTTGCTTCACAAAAAGAAACCAGGTGAATTCCATTTGATTCACCAGTTATCTTATCCAGAAGGGAAGTCTGTCAATGATTTCATCCCAGTGGAGGAGTTTAAGGTGAATTACATGTCACTGGATGATGTGGTCCACATCATCGCAAGTTTTGAGGATCCATGGCTGGTGAAAGTGGACATTGAGACTGCCTTTTGCCAGTACGTGAGGAGGCTTGACCATTGTTGGGCATGGTGGTGGGTTTTAAATTGTATTTTGACACAGCTATGCCAATGGGATGTGCAGTGGCATGCTCAACTATTGAAAAGTTTAGTACAGCCTTACATTGGATATGGCAACAGCGGGTGAGGAAACAGAGAGCAGTATATTACTTGGATGATTTTTTGCTAGTATGTGAAGGGAAAGAGGGAGCAGTGGTGGTGATGCAAGATATTTTTTGGATGTGCGAGGAGTTGGGAGTTCCATTGGCCACTCACAATTTGGAGGGCTCAGCAAAGGTGTTAGATTTTTTGGGGCTGACCGTGGATGCAGGACTAGGATTATTTCAACTGCCAGGAAAGTAGCTAGACTAAAAGAGAAAGTAGTCTGGATGAAGACAAGGGATAAGGTGCGGGTGAAGGATGCTATGGAACTTTTGGGTTTATTGAATTTTGCCCATCGGGCAGTCCATCTGGGGTGGACATTTTGTAGGTTAGTGGCATTCCTCTATAAAGGGGGCAAGAGTAAGCACCACTAGGTGAGAGTCGGCAAACTAATGCATGAGGATTTACCCTTGTGGCTGCAGTTTTTACAGCAATTTAATGGTGTCACCTTTTGGCAGGCAGATTAGGTGGGTCAAGGGCATTTACAGCTGTTCACTGATGTGGCGGGGGCCTGGGTATGGGGACATTTTTTGCAGGGCAGTGGTTTGCAGTGCCATGGCCTCTTGATTGGCCAGAAGCCTAGAAGCGGGGTGTTGCCTTTCTTGAACTGATGCCAAACTGGGCGGTGCTGGTAGTGTGGCAGGAACATTTGAGGGGCAGGATAGTTGTTTTTTAATTCTGATAATATTGCAGTTGTGTGAGTTTTACAGGCTAAGATAGCTAAGTCTGAACGTTTATTGTTGGTATTGAGTAAACTGGTTCTCCAGAGTTTGCTGATTAATTTTTCTTTCACAGGGGTACATGTGCTGGGGGTGAAGAATGAGATCGCTGACAGCTTGTCTCATTTTTAGTTTTCCAGGTTTTGCAGGTGACCCTGATGGCAGCAAAGGACCCCATGGTGGTGCCAGACGAGGTGTGGCAGATTGTCAACAGTGATTGGCAGGTTGGTGCAGCAGTCCTGGGTAGCATCCACCAGGAAGGCTTATGGTAGAGTATTGTATGATTTTGACAGGTTTGTTAAGCATGCTAGAGGAGGCATGTGTGTGGTCAGAAGAGTTGTTATTGCAATATTTAGCTGGGGCTAGGGCACAGGGCAAGGTAGTGAAATTGGTGAGAGTGAACATGGCAGCAATTAGTGTGTTTGCTCAGATGGCAAGACTGAAGGATTTTGGGCGAGTGTCAAAAGGATGGGGCAGGGAGGAAGGTTTGAACAGGGATAGGCACTGGCATGTGACAAGAGGGATTTTAAAGGTCTTGCTATGGGGTTTGGCTAGGATATTTGGGGATTCCGAGGATCATGTAATGTATGGAACACTGAGTGTATGGATGTACTTTGGGGCATTTAGGGTGCCAGAATTGGTGGGGTCATTGGTGTGCAATGATGTTATGTTATTGCCTGGAGCAGTTCATATTAGGTAAAGGTCATCTAAGACTGATCAGGTGGGAAAATGGGCATCAATAGTGTTGTAGCAAATGTGTCAAGTGGCATGGGCAAGGAGATTGTCTGTGGTTCATAAAGGTAGACCACATGAGTTAGTTTTCCAGTCAGGAGGAGGTAGGGCATTAATGGGGGGACAGCTGAATTTAGTTATGAGAAGGGCTTTTCGTAGTATGGGTTTTGATAATGAGAAATTTTACACTCGTTCTTTTAGGATGGGCAGGGTGTCAGATTTGGCAAGGTGGGGCAGCTTGATCAAAGTCATTAAAAAGGTAGGGAGATGGTCTTCCAATGCATGTTTGGCTTATATTAGATAAGGGAGAGTGTTTTGTTATTCTATTATTAATTTTTTTCTCTCTTTTAAGCAAAAGATTTTCACCATATGCCATTTTTATGTGTATTGGGCAGCAAGGAGGGCTGCAGTTAGGAGTGATGGTGCTGAATTGGGGTTACACCGGTTTGGTTGGAAAGTCACATGGCATGGCATTAGAGGGCTTAAGTGGAACCAGCTCTTTCAGGTATATTCAATGATTCAGACTCAAGTGGGCTTCCTAGAATTTTGCTGATGCACCTAGCAGGTAATGATTTGGGCGTGACACCTAAGTGTCAGTTGGTGTATCACATAAGGGAGGATTTCTTAGATTTAAGGAAGCTATATCCAATCTTATGTATGGTATGGTCAGAGATTATTGTTTGTTTGACTTGTAGGTATGCTAGGAAGTTTGCTGCAGTTGAGAGGGCAAGGAGGTTTGTAAACTTTAAGTTGTCAAAGGAGTTGGGGATGATGGGAGTGAGGACCATACAGCATGCCAAGTTTTCTGATAGAGACCCTATGTGGTTCAGGTAGTGATTTTGGTCTTGTCTTTTGGCTTTTCCCGGTAAGGGGTCACCACAGTGGAACTCCGGTCCACTAATGATTGGCAGTAGATTTTTACGAAACGCCGAGGTGCCAGCTCGACGCTCAACCTTCAACGAAGGCAAGCCTATTTACGCACGCATGTCTTTCAAACACTACCCAACTGCGGGGAGGACATGCAGACTCCACACAGAAGGCATTCCCAAGCCCACCCGAGAATCGAACAGGAGAAAATCTTGCTGTGAGGTAACAACGCTACCGCCGTACCACCGCGGTATCAGTGATTTTGGTCTTGACTTATTTATTGTAAATCTGGGATTATTTTTGGAAGAGCTGGTCAGTGATTAGAGGGAATGAGGGCAAACAGCCTGAGTTAGGCTGTTGGGTGGAGAAGAGGGACAGGCTTGCCCATCTTCTATTCCCCCTCTGGTTTATAGTTGGAGGAAGAATGTTTGGTGTGGTGGAATTGAGTGTGTGGACGCTGCTTGCACCTGGTGGTTTGGATGGAAAATGAGGCTTTGGGATGAAGGTGAGTGGTTAAATGCTGCCTGAAGTGTGAGGATAATTGAGCAGATGGAGGACGCTGCTTATTCCTCAAGGATGAGTGGAATTATGCTAACATTATGAATGATCATTTAATGTTTTGTCATTATGCAATGAAAGAAAGTTATGTTTAATAAAGTTTGATGCATTTATTCTTTTATGTTGAAGCAATAAAGGTCGTCAAAGGTCCTTTGGTGGTTGCTTTCTTTATTAATGTGGAGCGTGACAAAGGAATGTTAAAAAGAATTAGGAATTCAATTAAATAAAGATAACAGCAGAAGTGATATGGTAAAGAAAGGAGACATATTTTATAATGCATGATGCATCAGTGTTAGGAATAACATTTTGAAAAAAAAATCTATGCGGGGTTCAATAGGGAAAAAATGATAAATGAATTACTAGAAAGTTGCTCTTTATTGAATGCATATAAATTATCATTTAAGAAAAAAGGCTCTTTCATAAATTTGGTATTAATGGGAAAGATATATTTATCAGTATGTTTATGATTCTAATAATATATGAAAAACAGCTTTGCAAGTTATTTTATTTACATGGGACTCCAGACTGAATCCAGTAAAAAGAGTTTTGTACATGAATGTAAAGGAGGACCAGGGTTAATAAATCCAGTGGTATAAGCTGCCTATTTCAATTTATATAAAGTATTAAAGTGTATAAATGAGGAAAAAAAACTAATGGTAAAGATATTTAAATATAAATATGAAAAAATGGGGCTATGATGAAAAGAAATCAAAGAGAAACATAATTTATCAATGAAAAAATGGAAGTTATCAAGAAAAAATATTAATGCAGAAGATAAAGGTTAAGATAATGATGCAGCATCATTATGTTAACCTGTGGGAAAACATAACAGAAGAAAAAAAATAAAGCTATAAAAGTAAGAAATAAACAGTGTAACAAGAGGGTAAAATGTCATTTTTTTATGAAGTATGCTAATAAATAAATTATAGTAAAAGGGAATATACCACATTAAAAGAAAACTGAAAGAAAGTGTACATTTTATAGGGAAGAGGAAACTAGAGAACATGTTTTTTTAAAATATAAAAGGGTAGTAAAATTATTGAAAAAGTTATGTAAAGAAAATTTCTTTGTAGGTGTAAGAGAGGTGTTTAAAATAGAAATGGATATGACTGAATATGGGCATTATAAGAATAGAAGCAAAGAATCTGTAATAAGAATAGATAAAACTTTTTTTATTGTATGGGTTATTTGGAATGAAGAATAAATGAAATGTTGTTTAATGGAAAATGGATCTTAACAACGACCTTGTGTAAAATTAGATGGTGGTTATGGAAAAAAATAGTGGGGATCTAGTATAGAAGATAAAGATGGAAATTTATGATGAAAAGCAGTATCAGATAAATATAATTGTATATAAAAAAATATATATATATATATATATATTTATATATATATATATATATATATATATATATATATATATATATATATGGGTTCCCTTAATAATTCTGAAATACTGAAATCCCGATTTTAGTATTTCGAAATTATAATACCGAACCCTTGAAATTCCGAAACACCAGAAGCGGGAAATTCAAAATACTGAAGTTTGGAGCTTCTGGTGTTGCGGTGTGTGAATGCATAGGTATAAGTGCAGGTAAGTACGTATGAGTGTGTTGTTTAGGGCCTTTAGTGTATGTTAGTGTGTGTTTTGGCTCTGATATATGTGTGCAAGGGGTTGTGAAATGTGTGTGTGAGTTACCTTTGTTTGTGTGATTGTGCGATCCTGGAGTTAGTATATATAAGTAGGAGTGGTGAGGGGTGCAGGGGGGATTGCCCCTCTGCTTGTCTATAGTGTAGGATTGTTTGTTTGATTGTGGGGGGAGATTGTGTGTATGTGTGTGGTGTATTTGTACTGTAGGTTCGCAATTTTAAATTTCGCGGTTATGAGGTTTCGGTATTTACAACTTTCGGCTAATAGAATTTCGAAATACTGAAATTCGGGATTTCAGTATTTCGGGATTCTATAGTGAACCCAGATATATATATATATATATATATATATATATATATATATATATATATATATATATATGTGTGTGTGTGTGTGTGTGTGTGTGTGTATGTGTATATACATCCACACACATAGGGGGAGTTTGTATACAATTGTAAATATATAAATAAAGGACTACTATTCATTTTAATAGGTGCCATAGTGTGTTTTACACCCACCCGAGCTACCAACAACTCAAGTAGATAAGACCACAGATGGCACACTCAAAGTGCAATAACCTCTAAATCTGCACTGAAGTGTCAGCAACCTAACCAACTGGAGCAGGAATAAAACCCTCTGCCTTCTGATCTTCTAGAACCAAAGGGGATTGTTCTACTTGTTGCACCACTGAAAACCAGCAGAAATAGTCCAACCAACAAACAGAAGAACAAAAACCAAAAGGGGAAGCTCCACAAAAGTATCCAAGGCAGGTACAGTGCAATGTTACATCCAATGCAGGCGAAAGAAATTAATTAACCAAGTCCACGAAGCTTCTCCAGTAATAAACACACTTTATTACACACGAGCTACTTGCATCTTCTTACTGCCTGCCTTGTTTATTTCGTGTGTAATAAAGTGTGTTTATTACTGGAGAAGCTTCGTGGACTTGGTTAATTAATTTCTTTCGCCTGCATTGGATGTAACATTGCACTGTTCGAGCCTGCCGCCTTGGATACTTTTGTGGAGCTTCCCCTGTTGGTTTTTGTTCTTCTGTTGCACCACTGACACTGAATCAATAGTGGGCCAGGAAGTTTAGCCTGATGTAGACTAACAAAATTGGGAAGAAGGGAGCCCTACATGCTACTTAAATGTCTGCAGTTCTCCATTAGCCTTTTTTGATCAGTTTTTAATTTCTCATTCTGTTAGAACTTGTATTATGAAGTCACAGTTCTTGAATAGTTTACACCAGGCATAAAAGAGTTGTTCCTGTTAGAAAGAGAACCAGAGATGGTATGGAATTTTCAGTGCCACTTAATCTGTAATCTGTCAAACACTCCCAGATTCATTAACAAGACAGTACACTAATGATCGCTCTGCCCCTGCTAGTAAATCCTACTGGACATCATTGACGGTGAGGCTGGCACTGAATAAGGTGTATGCTATTGATCCTGCTAGTCACTGAAGTCATCTAAGGGCATATACACTGGTTATCATAAACAGATAAGCACCTGACAGTCCCTTCCAACCACCTGCACAACATTATCTGTAGCGATTGAAAAAGTCAAGAGTTTATGGAGCTACATGTGCATCTAGACCAACCATTATATGAGTATACTTCTATATGTACACAGAACAATCATATCTCTGAACCACCTGAGTAGAGCTTCATGCTTCTACTTTTACATGAATAGTGTCTATCAGAAGAAGGCCTGGTATAAAATATGTTATACTATGTCAGTTCTACTGCAATGCATGTGATGTACAATTGCTAGCTGCACAGGAAGTTTATGGTGATTCTGTTCTATGAAGCGGAATCATCTGACATATCAAATGGGGTTCATTAAGAATCATATCATGCTTAACATAACAAAACCATTAAACAGTAATACCATTTCTGACTCACAGCTAAAGAGGCTGAGGCTCAGTTTTGATCTCTGGTCACTGTCTGTGTGGAGTTTGTATGTTCTTTCCATGTATGCATGAATTTTCTGCTCATACTGTGGCTTTCTCCCACCTATATCATTAGAGAGAAAGATATTATACACACACACACACACACACACACACACACACACACACACACACACACACACACACACACACACACACACACACACACACACACATACACACACACACACATAAATATATATATATATATATATATATACATACATACAAATATTTCAAGAACGGGCATTAATGCCCTTGTAGCTTGCCAATATATCAAAACACTTGTTCCCATAATAATTGTCCAGGCTATTCTTAAAAATATCGAAACTAGTACTTGCTTTAATGTAATATGGTGGTCTGTTCCATGCATGAGCTACTCTGTCAGAGAACCAATTAGTACACTTCTCATGCCTATACAATCTTTAATATAGGTTGTCTGATGATTTTCTAGCACTTTTTGATAACCCCAAATATTCCCAGAGGTAGTTGTCTCTAAATACCCTATATACCTGAATAAGACATCCTCTTAGATATCTATAAGAGACACTGTACAAGTTCAGATATTTTAGTCTTTCATAACAACTTAAATCTTCGCATCCATGGCTGCCCTTGATATATTCTTCTGTTCTGTTTCCAGTTTACTCATGCTTGTTTTCTTATAGGGCTTCCATATTGTTATTCCATACTCAAGTTTGGGTCTAATGTAAATAACAAACAATGACTTCATTATTTTTGATTTCTAGACTTTATAAATCTTTTTATACAATCTATAATTCTATAACTATCATTAACCAGTTAGTTGATATGATTAGAAAAACCCATAACTGGATGTACCCATATACCTAGGTCTTTAAATGAGTATACAGTTTCAATCATTGTGTGTTGTATTAAATATTCATGGTTCAATTTCTGGATCCCAAATGTCATATGCTTGGTTTTTTATGTATTTATTAGTGTATTATTCTCCTGTGCCCAAATTGTCAAGTTAGTCAATTTATTTTGCAGACATGCCTTATCTAAAGGAAGAAACAAAAGTGCATCTCTGGTACTGGAAGAAAACAGTAGCTAATAACAGCAAAACAACCAGAAAATCAGCCACCAAACTCAAAACTGGTCAAAGACGATGTTTAATACTAAAGGTAGGTTACAAACCTCCACAGTTTAGAGCTTTCATCTGTAATACTAAGACATCATCAGAACGATGAATGTACTTCTTGTGGAAGCCATTTTAAAACTAGTACAGCTATCTCCCATGAAAACCAGTCACAACTTGTTGTAGCTTAAATTAGTGTGAAACAGAACAATAAGTCAAAACTTTTAAAACCTGAACCAAAACACATAAATACAAACTAGACAAAAAAATAACTAAATAAAAAATGTTTGATGAAACATAAAATCATATTCGGCTAGCTCTCCTTTTTGGTTCACTGCTGATAGAAATACTGTCATTTAAACCCGGAAAGTTGGTAGCATCCAGCTTAAGCTGCCATGTCATTTCCCAGTGAAGCAGTTTGTTCTGCCAGTCCCCTGCATAAGGGAAAGTTTGTATTTGTTCAAGAACTAGAAATGTAAACTTGGTGAACTTGTCACAAACAATGGAATGCCTGGCCTGAGAAACCTATTAATCATCATAAGGGATTTTTGTCTACCAGAAAATGTGGACATTGTTATAAGTGCCCTTACATAAACATTTGTTACAATGGCACCCTTTTAAGTAGTTTTGATTATTCTGTACATGGTGGACCTTACAATTCCTTTTCTCAAAGAGCTATTTACCTGGCTGCATGTGCATCTTGTCCCACTTTCTATGTGGGAAAAACTTAAGAACGCTTTGAATGAGTGTATCTATCAACATGTTTAAAGTATTCAATGTAAGGACAGTAAAAGTGTGTTGTCCAGGCATTCCATTTCTATTGTTAAAATTTAAAACTTTCCATGTAGGTATTTATCCCAAAAAACTTTTCATTCATGGTGACCTGACTTTCCTTTCTATAGATGATTTGTGAAAAATACGTCCTAATACCAATAAAAGTTGTACTTTCTAAGATGGCTGTCAATTCCCTACTAACAGTCAGAGAGTCCTTGCAGATGAGATAATTTGTACTGGTATGAATAAAAACAGATTAATGCTTCTTTACATGAAGGTGTCCCACGGCTTGTCTCACATCTTCTATTTTTGCCCCTGGCAAACATAACACTATTCAATATTCATTATCTTCTCTGCAAATATAACTATTGATTCCTCTAATAATTAAATTTCCATTTGCAAGTATGTCTTTGCTGACCAGCTCTGAAGAATCTATCTGCTCTGTCAATTGTTACAAAGGATAGATTTTCACCAACATTAGTCTTATTAATCCCACTGTTTTCATTGTGCATTAAATTCTCATCCAGCTGGCATTGTAAATCCACAGCTTGAGCCATGTAGTCAACATCTGTCTTTCTCTTCTTTTATTCTTACAGTAATGATGTTCTTCATGTTTCACTGTTGCAGTCATCACATTTGGGTTATCTGCCTGTAGGTAATCCTCAGCCGGCCTGAATACCAGAGTCTTCGGATTTCTGCGTCGGATGCTGTCGCTTCTTCCATGACGTCAGGTCATCAGGGATATAAAACATGCAGCTGATGCCATTACATCAGTCTTTCTTGCAATGCAGTGCCTGAAGCAGAAGCAGTTCAGAAGAGCCAGTCAGCCGACTCCTGAAATTTTTGTTTTCGAGTTTCAGACCTGAAGTCTTCAAAAAGATAAGTAACCCGTTGGGGATCCTTTTTTCTTGTTCTAACCGATGTCAGAAAAAAATTAACAAATGTCTTGCCAGTGGAAAGCAAATACCTCATACAGATTTTCATTCTTACTGCGTCACCTGTTTAGGCCCAGACCACAGCGTACCTTGCTGTCAGTTTTGTGCCTCGTTCAATGCCCAAACTATTCATCGTCGGGCTATTTTTGTAGCTAAACACTTTTGTTCTTGATCTCCGTACTCCGAAATGGCTTTGTTAAGCCATCCAACTACCAATCTTGAAAAAATGTAATGTAAAAACGTAAGGATAAAAACAGAGACAGACCGCATAGGTCCAAAACTGCCGCTGACACTTCCGTTAAGCTAGTTGCTAGTCCGCTGGTACTCAGTGAGGTGCTTTCGCAGCCCCTGATACCCACTACTACAGATTTGCAGGCCTCTACTGAGACCCGTTCAGAGTCTGGTATGCCACGAGATGCTTCTTCGACTATGGAAGCTGCAGATGTCTCTACCTTGGATGGGTCCAGAGCCGCTGTGCAGGCACCAGCTTCTGAGGGTGTATTTAGGCTTACTGACTTTCATATTAAACCTACGACTTTGTTCCAAGCTAGAAATACCGAATTCCTCAGGCCTAAAGCTCGCCCTATGCCTAGAAAACCAATGACCAAGCATCATACTCAGCCCATATGCCTCAAAAACAAATGATTAGAATGGCTGAAGACCTTATTACCTTAATTAGGGGAAGCCAGCCTTTCCCCTCTAAGAGACCTAGAACTGATTTTCTTTCTGATCAGGAATCTGATGTTCATCGTGTTACCCTGCTGCAGTCATCACACTTGGGTTATCCTGCCGTCAGGCAGTCCTGCAGTCGGCACAAATTCCAAAGTCTTGGTCCAGCGTCAGTTGCTGTCGCTTCTTCCCTTTCGTCAGAGCGCCAGGGGTATATCAGAGGCATCCAACGCCATTTTCTTCAGTCTTTCTTGCCACGCGGTGCCTGAAGCAGAAGTAGTTCACAAGTGCCAGTCGGCCAACACCTGAGATTTTCGAATCGAGTTTCAGTCCGTAGTCTTCAAAGCTAAGTACCACGTTGGGGAACCTTTTCTTGCCTCAGTCCGATGTCAGAAAAAGTTAACAATTGCATTTCTTGCAGGAAGCAAATACCTCATAAGGACTTTCATTCTTTTTGCATACCCTGCCTAGGCTCAGACCACAACGTCACTGGTTGTCGGTCTTGTGCTAGGTTCAATAAGCGAACTATAAAGCATCGTTTTGATTTTGCACGACACTACTTCGGTAGAAAATTTAATTACACTATGCCGTCGGAGCAACCGACTACCAGCGTGCATAAAAAATGCAAGGATAAGGACTGGCAGGCTAGATCCAAGCCAGACTCCGAGGCCTCAGCTGGTCCGGTCGCCGGTTCTCCGGTTTTCAGTGAGGCGCCTATGCAACCCCTGGCTACTGCTGAACTGGATACCCAAGCTGCATTGGACCCCCCAGCAGAGATTTCTAGGCTGACACAGCCATTTTCCTAAGGCCCTTCCGACGACATTGCAGTAGGGGAAGCCGGTGCTGCAGAAACACCTTCGGTTTCTGAAGGTGTCTTCAGACCGACTACCCTCACCATTAAATGTTATGCTAAACTTAAGACTCCTCTAAAACCAAAAAAGCCTAGACTTCAGTCTACAGGTCAAGGCCCTATGCCTAAGAAACAGATGCTTAAAATGGCTGAAGATTTGATTTCTTTGATCAGGGGTTCCCATCCCCCCCCCCCGACAAAAGGCCTAGACAAGAGGAGGATTATGCCTCCTCTGGTCAGGTGTCTGTTTCCTCAGGCTCCTCTGAGGAACAGGATTACTCCTTCCCCCCTTTTGAAGATTCTGATGCTGAGGACTCCATTCCCTCAGCTTCTCCCCCTGAAGACTACTCCTTTGGGGAAACCTTACACACCATGAAGGAACATTTCCACTGGGAAGGTCAGGACTACTCTGACTCAAAGAAAAGGCTCCAAGAGTTTCTTTTACTCCCCCAGCACAGACCACTTGCTATCCCCCCAGTTTTGGACATAGTGGATGATGTCTTCTTAGAATCTAGTCTAAATCCAGATTCTCTGCCTCCTGCTCCAGCCAAACCAGATAGATACTATAGAATGCCTGACTATCACAAATTTCTTTACAAAAGCCCTGCTGCTGATCCAGAGACAATCTCCCAGGGTCCCAAAGGGGCTAAGGCTTCTATGGCTAAAAATCCTGTACCCTCAGAAAGGGACTCCAGAGCACTAGATAGGTGGGGGAAGAAGGTTTACACCTCAACTACTCTAGCTGCAAGAGCACTAAATTGTCAATTTCACATGCTTAAATACCAGCAATTCCTAATAAAGCTCACCCTACGCCTAGAAAACCGATGACCAAGCATCATACTCAGCCCATATGCCTCAAAAACAAATGCTTAGAATGGCTGAAGACCTTATTACCTTAACTAGGGGAAGCCAGCCTTCCCCTTCTAAGAGACCTAGAACTGATTTTCTTTCTGATTCTTCTGATCAGTAATCTGATATTTCTGCTCCTTCTGATTACCAGGATTTACCCTTATCTACTTATGAGGATTCTGTTGCAGAGGATTCCATTCTCTCCGCTTCCCCTCCAGAAGATTTTTCTTTTGGTGAAACCTTGCACACCCTTAGGGAGCATTTCTGCTGAGAAAGCCAGGACTATTCTGAGTCCAAAAAGAGACTTAGGGAATTTTTACTCCTGCCTCAACACAGACCTCTAGCCTTGTCTCCTGTTCTGCAGATTGTAGATGATGTTTTCTTGGAATCCAGCCTTACCCCAGATACTTTGCCTCCTGCTCCCAGGAAACCTGACAGGTACTATTGAGTACCTGACTCTCACAAATTCCTCTTCAAGAATCCTACTGCAGATCCAGAGACTATTTTCCAAGGACCAAAAGGCATTAAGGCTACTACTGCCAAAAATCCTACCCCTTCTGATAGGGACTCTAGAGCTTTAGACAGATGGGGTAAGAAGGTATACACTTCTGCTACTTTGGCCATTAGAGCTCTAAATTGCCAGCTTCATATGTTAAAGTATCAGCAGCATATTATGGGACTACTTAAACAGAAAATTATGTTGATTCCTGACTGTGCTGAACACAAAGATTTGCAAGAGCTAATGCATTCTGCTGAACAAGTTGGTAAACATACTTTGCAATGTGGTTTTGATGCTTTAGAAGCATCTTGCAGGACTGCTGTCAGTGGGTCTGTACTTAAAAGGCATGCTTGGCTTAAGGAACAAAATTTCCCAGATCATGTGAAAGCTAAATTACTGGATGCACCCTTAAACCAAGACTGCCTTTTTGGCAACAAAGCAGAAGAAGTCCTCAAAAGGATGGATTAAAAAGCTAAATCTATGCAAACTGTTAAAGATTGATTACAAGTACAGCCTTCTAGAATCAGTAGGCATTCCCACTTCCAAAGCAGAGAGTAGTAAGCCACCCCACCATAGAAAAATGGCATAATGACTTATCCTTAACCCTTCCAAGCCCTGCTCATCTACTTTCTCCCTTAGGAGGAAAGCTCACCCTGCATGCAAAAAACTGGGAACTCATTACCCAGAACAAATGTTTTTAAACATAGTTTCCCTTAGGATACAGATTCCACTTCCACTCACTATCAACCCCATGTGGATGGCCAAACCTCCCCCAAATCAGTGGGTGGAGGCCCAAAAACAAGTGGTCTCTCTCCTCAGTATCATGGCTATTCAACCTGTCCCAGCAGAACAAAGGGGACAAGGTTTTTATTCAAGACTGTTCCTGGTTCCCAGAAAAGAAAGCTCCTGGTGTCCTATCCTGGCCCTATCTATTCCCAACACCTTCCTGGTGGTTCCAAAATTCAAAATGCTAACCCTTCAACAGCTTCTTCCTATGCTAGCCAAGGATGCCTGGCTGGCAACCCTAGACTTGGAAGAAGCTTACCTGCACATCCCAATAAGGGAATCCTGCAGACAATACCTACATTTCAGTTCTGTGCACTTCCCTTTGGCTTATCTACTGCCCCCAGGGTATTCACAAAGTGCCTAGCTCCAGCCATTGCATTTTGCAGGTAAAGAAATATTCAGATTTACCAATACTTGGACGATTGCCTGATTCAGGCAGAAAGTCAGGACATGCTATTACAACACCTGGCATCTGTAAAGAGACTTCTAACCTCACTGGGGTACACCATCAATGAGAAGAAATCACACGTAGTACCCTGCCAACAGATTGTATTCCTGGGAGCAAGCTTGAACACAACTTCCCAGATGGAATTCTTCACTCCAAAGAAACAAGTTTATTTGACATTCTACTTCAACCTACTGGCCACAAAAACCCAGCTATCTGCAAGAAAAATCCTGTAAGACCTGGGGTTCATAGCCTCTTGCATTCTGTTAATTCCATATGCAAGACTGCATATGAGGAAACTTCAATGGTATCTAAAATGTCTATGGTAGCAACATTCTCAGGACCTGGAAACAATTATTCCTATCATTCCTTGTCTAAGGGTAGAGTTCATTTGGTGGGCAGAGGCCTGCTACCACAACAAGGGACTCCTTTTCACTCTACCCCCTGCCACCCAAACCCTAACAACAGATGCATCAGACTATGCATGGGGGACTCACATGACAGGACAGTGCATTTAGGGCAAATGGAACCCATAACAGATGCACCTGCATATCAATCAAAAAGAAATGTTAGCTGTACGGAACACTCTGACAGCCTTCAAAGACCTTATTCTTCCAGGACAACTATTGGTAAAGAAAGACAAAACCACAGTTATGTGGTACATAAACAAGCAGGGGGGAACCCATTTCTACCCACTCTGCAGACTAGCCATGGCTCTGTGGAACACAGCCTTGAACTACCAAGTGAATCTGCAAGCTCAATTCCTGCCAGGCAAACTAAATTCACTGGCAGATGACTTAAGCAGAAATCTCATAGACCCACACAAATGGAAACTGGAACCCAAAATATTCAAGCTCTTGAGGAACAAATGGGGGATGCCAGAGGTAGACCTGTTTGCCTCCCCTCAGAACTACCAATTGAACAAATTCTGCACCAGAACTCCCCACAGTCAAGTTTGGAAAGTCCTTTACCTGGGAAAGCCTCTCAATTTATGCCTTTCCTCCTCTGCCTCTCTTCTCGAAGGTTCTACTAAAGATCAAACAGGACAAGCCAAGGACAATACTGATTGCCCAAGACTGGCCACACCAGCACTGGTATCCCCTTTTGTGCAGTCTGACAGTGCTACAACTATGGCACCTGCCTCAGACTCCTTCCCTGCTGTCCCAGCAAGCGGGCCAGATTCTGCATCCTCAGCTTCAAACCCTGTACCTTGCAGCCTGGTTAATTCCCTGAACTTACCCCTAGCAGCCCTCAGTAAGCAGGTGCTGAATCTCATTCTTGAAGCAAGAAGGCCTAGTACTAGAAAATCTTATTCAGAAAAGTGGAAAAGATAAGGTTCCTGGAGCCAGGCTCAGGGGAGGGTCACAACAGTGCCTAGCTTATCCCATATTCTAGATTATTTAACAGAATGCTCCACAAGGGCCTATCTTTCTCTTCAATTAAGATTCATGCCTCTGCCATTTCAGCACATTATAATACTGAGCCACCCCTCTTCTCTCATCCCCTGCTAAAGCAATTCCTTAGAGGGGCCAAAAATTTAAGGCCCCCCAGGAGAGCTCCCACTCCAGCCTGGGACCTTAATTTTGTATTGGAAAAACTCACTCTTCCCCCATTTAAACCAGATGCTACAGCAGAGTTGACATTCCTTTCTTGGAAAACAGCCTTACCTATAGCCATCACTTCAGCAAAAAGAGTGTCTGAAATGCAGGCCCTCATGGCAGTGGAACCCTTTATTATCTTCCATGCAGACAGGGTTTCCCTCAGGACTAATCCATCCTTTATGCCCAAGGTGGTATCTAGTGTGGCTCTAAACCAGTTCATTCATTTGCCTACTTTTTTCCCTAATCCTCAAAATAAGGAGGAAAGGATATTGCATTCTCTGGATGTGCACAGACAGCTTAGATTCTATTTGGACAGAGCTAAGCCTCTCAGAAAATCTGACCAGTTGCTAGTTGGTTTTGCTGCAGGGGCAGAGGGGAAGGCAATTTCAAAACAAACCATTTTCAAATGGATAGCCAACTGCATCCATTTCTGCTACAAGCACCATGGAAAACCTACCCCACAGGGAATAAGATCACATTCCACCAGGGCTGCCCCTACCTCTACAGCATTTCTCAGAGGAGTCCCTACCAGGGACATCCTGGAAGCTGATACCTGGAGCTTTGTGCATACTTTCATCAAGCATTACCACCTGCCTATCTTTTCTAAATCCACAGCTGGATTTGCCACAGCAGTCTTACAGGGCCTGATTGCTAGCCCCAATGCTCTGTGTGCCTGTTTTGTAGATCGGATTACAGTGTGGGTAAGGGAAAATTCCCTTTTCCCCACTGTAGTGTGATCTTGGAGGGAGAATAATAAAGTAGGGTGTGTGTGTGGGGTACAGGGGGGTGAAGCCCCCCTGCAGAAATGTAGATTTTTTTTTTGAACTACACATACACGGAAGTGCTTTTCGATGTTAAGTGCTTTCGTGTATGTGTGTTTGATGTTTTGTGATTCGGACATATGCTAGTCGAGCATTAGTCCTAGACCCATACATATATATATATATATATATATATAGAAACACTTTATAATGTCAAAGTACTGAAATGTAGAATTTCAGTATCTCAAGACTATAAGTGCTTTCGTGTATGTGTGTTTGATGTTTTGTGATTCGGACATATGCTAGTTGAGCATTAGTCCTAGACCCACCCCCTGTACCCCCCACACACACCCTACTTTATTTATTTGCCAAAGATGGTTTGCACCTGTCACCCCTGGGATTCAGG
The DNA here is from genome assembly GCF_019279795.1 of Protopterus annectens. Lineage (NCBI taxonomy): Eukaryota > Metazoa > Chordata > Ceratodontiformes > Protopteridae > Protopterus > Protopterus annectens. Next base: position 671,468,040 of record NC_056731.1, read on the forward strand.
TTACTGGCTAAGGCTCTTGCCACCCCTATAGTGCCTTTTTTAGGCAAACTTCAAAGGACAAAACCACCACCACCGTAACAGGTACAAGCATGCAAAATCTGAAGATAATGCTACTCAATGCTAGAAGTCTAAACCTCAAAATGCACTCTCTCGAGGCACTCCTAAAAATGGAGAACATGGATATCTGTGCAGTAACTGAGACCTGGTTCAAGGCTCCAGAGAGCACCCCTGCAATACCAGGCTACAACTCTTACCACACTTTTCGGCCACCAAACCAGGACCAAAACACTAAAGGTGGAGGAGTGTCAATATTCACCAAGGATATTCACACCACCAGGCTAGTTGGCCAACACAATGTGTCTGAAATTCTCCAGGTGCAACTAACACTAGGTAAGACTGCAATCCAAATTGTAGCTTGCTACAGATCTCCCACCATACCCCAAGATTCTCACTACACCTTTCTAAACATACTGGAAAATATTAAGATAGAACCAAACACCCTAATACTGGGTGATTTTAACTACCCTGCCATTAACTGGGAAAACTACTCATGTCCCAACACTTTTGCGCAATGGTTCTTGGAATTCATAAATTCCAACACCCTGGATCAACTAATCCATAGTCCCACCAGGGGCTCCAATATCCTAGACCTGGTCATTACCAACATGGGAAATCAATGCTTCATACCTATGGTCACCCCCTCGTTAGTCAAGTCTGACCATAAGCTAATCACCCTTAACATCCACATCCCACCCCCACCCCCCAGTAAAGAAACCACCATAAAAAACTTCTCCAAAGCCAACTTCATGCTACTCAAGTCAGAAGTGACAAACTTCATGGCACCCATGCAGACGGGAACTGAAAGTTCAACTGCTGAATCCTACACTAAGGCACTGTACGAGCACATCCACTCATGCATGAATCGTGCCATCCCAAATAGAACCAAAATGCTCTCATCCAAAAAAAGGAAGCCAATCTGGTGGAATCCCTGTCATAAACAAACTTTACAACAAAAGGAAGAAACTTTTGCAGAAAAGAGGAAAATCCCAGGATGCACAAAACTCCCTTACTAGACTCAGTAAGAAACTCAGATGCCTCATAAAATCCTCCAAAGCTAGTTACGAAAATAAAATTGCCAAAGATTCCAAAGACAACCACAAAGCATTCTATAACTATGTTAAGAATCTAAATGTCAATGCTCAGATCTGCTCTGAGCTAAAACAGAATGGCATTAAATATACTGATCCGAAGGATATTGCCAATATCCTGGCAGATCGATTCAGTGCCAACTTCACCCCCCTCTCACCCCCTAAATGGCCCATCTCAATACCGGAAGATTGCCAAATTCCAGTAATAATGGCCACACAGGTACAAAATGCACTCTCTAAAGCCAAGAATACAGCATCCATGGGACCAGATGACATCCCGGGCTGTGTACTACATGAACTACAATATGAACTGGCACCTCACCTAAGTGTCATGTTTAATCATAGCCTCACCTCAGGTTTCGTGCCCACTGAGTGGCGCAGAGCTACAGTTATCCCAATCCACAAGGGGGGATCCACCTTGGATCCCGGAAACTACCGTCCCATCAGTCTGACAAGCCTTATCTGCAAGGCCATGGAGCGTATTATCATGGAACTTATAAACAAAGACATTGGCAACCTTCAAACACTGGACCCCACCCAGTTTGGGTTCGTGAAGGGCCGATCCTGTCTCCCGAACTTGATTGACTTCTTTGAATCAGTCTCCAGAGCCATGGACAAGGGTAAGGTGGTCCACACAGCCTATCTAGACCTTGCCAAGGCCTTTGACACCATCCCCCACTCTGGAATCATAGATAAACTTACTAAGTTGGGCATTAATCCCTATGTCACCCAATGGGTTGCTAAATGGCTTACTGATAGAACCCACACTGTAAAAGTAGCCGACTCCAAATCCAGTTCCAGACAAGTGACAAGTGGAGTACCTCAGGGTTCAGTCCTGGGGCCGCTCTTGTTTGGCATCTACTTCTCTGAAGTACAGGTCAACACTAAGGGACTCTGGCTAACAAAGTTTGCAGATGACTACAAACTTGGAGCCATTATTGAATCCCCAAATGATGTGGATACTCTACAAAAGGGCCTTACAGAAACAGATGCTTGGTGCCAGAGCCATGGGCTCAAGCTCAATGCCAAGAAATGTATTGTTATCCCCTTTGGGAAAAAACATGTATCCATGAATTACCATATAGGTGGCAGTACACTAAACACAGAAAGTGTGATAAGAGACTTAGGGACACAGGTGGACAGTGGTCTTACCTTCGATAACCACATCGCCACAACAGTCAGGAAATCCTTCTATGTGGCACACCTCATCACGAAGGGCTTTTCATCCAGAAAAAAGGAGGTCATTGTCTCACTGTATTCATCCCTCATTAGACCCATTATAGACTACAATGCCCCATTTGGTATGTACCTCTCAAGACATCTGCAACAACTGGAAAGGCCTCAGAAATACCTCACTAAAAGAATCACAGGCCTAAAGCAGATGCCCTACGCTGACCGCCTTAAAAAACTCCAGCTATACT